>NC_054536.1:1671981-1854481 GCF_017654505.1 Polyodon spathula | reverse complement strand
CGCTGTAAAGGGGTCCCGTGGTGGTGGGGTTGCGCTGTAAAGGGGTCCCGCGGTGGTGGGGTGTAAAGGGGTCCCGTGGTGGTGGGGTTGCGCTGTAAAGGGGTCCCGCGGTGGTGGGGTTGCGCTGTAAAGGGGTCCCGCGGTGGTGGGGTTGTGCTGTAAAGGGGTCCCGTGGTGGTGGGGTTGCGCTGTAAAGGGGTCCCGCGGTGGTGGGGTTGCGCTGTAAAGGGGTCCCGCGGGGGTGGGGTTGCGCTGTAAAGGGGTCCCGCTGTGGTGGGGTTGCCTGTAAAGGGGTCCCGTGGTGGTGGGGTTGGTGGGGTTCCCGCGCTGTAAAGGGGTCCCGCGGTGGTGGGGTTGCGCTGTAAAGGGGTCCCGCGGTGGTGGGGTTGCGCTGTAAAGGGGTCCCGCGGTGGTGGGGTTGCGCTGTAAAGGGGTCCCGCGGTGGTGGGGTTGCGCTGTAAAGGGGTCCCGCGGTGGTGGGGTTGCGCTGTAAAGGGGTCCCGTGGTGGTGGGGTTGCGCTGTAAAGGGGTCCCGTGGTGGTGGGGTTGCGCTGTAAAGGGGTCCCGTGGTGGTGGGGTTGCGCTGTAAAGGGGTCCCGTGGTGGTGGGGTTGCGCTGTAAAGGGGTCCCGTGGTGCCAACACACACCCCAACCGCGGTGGGTGGTCTGTCGCGTACATGTAAAGGCGGTCCCGTGGTGGTGGGTTGCGCTGTAAAGGGGGTCCGCGGTCACCCCCACGCGACATTCCCACAGGGCGCACCACCCCAACGAGACATTTCCCAAGGGCACCACCACCCAAAGCGACACTTTACCAGTGCGGGCGCAACCACCAGACAGCGACATTCCCAGGGGGCGCCAAACCAGGACAGACGACATTCCTCAAGGGCACACCACCAAACACCGACATTTCCCCAGGGCACCCACCAACCCAACGCGACATTTTCCCAGGGCACCCACCCAACAACGACATTTACCAGGGCACCACCACCCCCAATCGCGAACATTTCCCCAGGGGCACCAACCACCCCAACGCGACATTTCCCAGGGCGCACCAACAGACAACGACATTCACCAGGGCGCCCCCCAACCCAACGCGACATTTTCCCCAGGCGCCCCACCAGAAAACGACACATTTCCCAGGGCGCCACACCCCAAGCGACATTCCCCTGCAGGGCGACACCCCACAACGAGACCATGTTTTTCCCCCAGGGCGCCCCCCACCCGACAAAGTACATTCCCAAGGGACGCACCACCAAAAGCGACATTCCCCAGGGAGCACACCCCAACGCGACATTTCCCCAGGGGCGCCCCACCCCAACGCGAACATTTCCCCAGGCCGCACAGCACCCCACGCGACATTGCCCCAGGGAGCCCCCCCCCCCCACCACCAACGCGACATTTCCCCCCCCACCACCGGGCCCCCCCGCCACACCCAAACGCACCGACATTTTCCCCAGGGGGGCGACACACCACACAAACGCCGACATTTCCCACGGGGCCCCGCCCCCCACCCCAACGCGAAATTTCCCCAGGGAACCACCACCCCCAACGCGAAATTCCCACAAGCCGCACCCACCACCACACAAACGCGACATTCACCCGGGCCCGCACCCACCCCCAGAAGCGACATTTCCAAGCAGGCAACCCAACACCCACCCACAACACGACATTTCTCAAGGGCACAACCACCCAAAGCGACATTTCCCCAGGGCCACACCACCCCCACACGACATTCACCAGGGCGCCACACCAGAAGCCGACATTCCCCAGGGCACACCACCCCCCCCACAACGCGAAAATTTCCAAGGGGCGCCACCACCCCAACGCGACATATTCCCCCCACCAGGGCACGCCACCAACCCAGCACCAGCCGAACACATAGACCGCAGAGTGGCGGTGGTGGGGTTGCGCTGTAAAGGGGTCCCGTGGTGGTGGGGTTGTGCTGTAAAGGGGTCCCGTGGTGGTGGGGTTGTGCTGTAAAGGGGTCCCGTGGTGGTGGGGTTGTGCTGTAAAGGGGTCCCGTGGTGGTGGGGTTGTGCTGTAAAGGGGTCCCGTGGTGGTGGGGTTGTGCTGTAAAGGGGTCCCGTGGTGGTGGGGTTGCGCTGTAAAGGGGTCCCGCGGTGGTGGGGTTGCGCTGTAAAGGGGTCCCGCGGTGGTGGGGTTGCGCTGTAAAGGGGTCCCGCGGGGGTGGGGTTGCGCTGTAAAGGGGTCCCGCGGTGGTGGGGTTGCGCTGTAAAGGGGTCCCGTGGTGGTGGGGTTGCGCTGTAAAGGGGTCCCGTGGTGGTGGGGTTGCGCTGTAAAGGGGTCCCGCGGTGGTGGGGTTGCGCTGTAAAGGGGTCCCGCGGTGGTGGGGTTGCGCTGTAAAGGGGTCCCGTGGTGGTGGGGTTGCGCTGTAAAGGGGTCCCGCGGTGGTGGGGTTGCGCTGTAAAGGGGTCCCGTGGTGGTGGGGTTGCGCTGTAAAGGGGTCCCGTGGTGGTGGGGTTGTGCTGTAAAGGGGTCCCGTGGTGGTGGGGTTGTGCTGTAAAGGGGTCCCGTGGTGGTGGGGTTGTGCTGTAAAGGGGTCCCGTGGTGGTGGGGTTGTGCTGTAAAGGGGTCCCGCGGTGGTGGGGTTGTGCTGTAAAGGGGTCCCGTGGTGGTGGGGTTGTGCTGTAAAGGGGTCCCGTGGTGGTGGGGTTGCGCTGTAAAGGGGTCCCGTGGTGGTGGGGTTGTGCTGTAAAGGGGTCCCGCGGGGGTGGGGTTGTGCTGTAAAGGGGTCCCGCTGTAAAGGGGTCCCGTGGTGGTGGGGTTGCGCTGTAAAGGGGTCCCGCGGTGGTGGGGTGTCGCTGTAAAGGGGTCCCGCGGGGGTGGGGTGGGGTTGGGTAAAGGGGTCCCGCTGTAAAGGGGTCCCGCGGTGGTGGGGTTGCGCTGTAAAGGGGTCCCGCGGTGGTGGGGTTGTGCTGTAAAGGGGTCCCGCGGTGGTGGGGTGTGCGCTGTAAAGGGGTCCCGCGGTGGTGGGGTTGCGCTGTAAAGGGGTCCCGCGGTGGTGGGGTTGCGCTGTAAAGGGGTCCCGTGGTGGTGGGGTTGCGCTGTAAAGGGGTCCCGTGGTGGTGGGGTTGCGCTGTAAAGGGGTCCCGTGGTGGTGGGGTTGCGCTGTAAAGGGGTCCCGCGGTGGTGGGGTTGCGCTGTAAAGGGGTCCCGCGGTGGTGGGGTTGCGCTGTAAAGGGGTCCCGTGGTGGTGGGGTTGTGCTGTAAAGGGGTCCCGTGGTGGTGGGGTTGTGCTGTAAAGGGGTCCCGTGGTGGTGGGGTTGCGCTGTAAAGGGGTCCCGTGGTGGTGGGGTTGTGCTGTAAAGGGGTCCCGTGGTGGTGGGGTTGCGCTGTAAAGGGGTCCCGCGGGGGTGGGGTTGCGCTGTAAAGGGGTCCCGCGGTGGTGGGGTTGCGCTGTAAAGGGGTCCCGCGGTGGTGGGGTTGCGCTGTAAAGGGGTCCCGCGGTGGTGGTCTGTCGCTGTAAAGGGGTCCCGCGGTGGTGGGGTTGCGCTGTAAAGGGGTCCCGTGGTGGCTGGGGTTGCGCTGTAAAGGGGTCCCGCGGTGGTGGGGTTGCGCTGTAAAGGGGTCCCGCGGTGGTGGGGTTGCGCTGTAAAGGGGTCCCGTGGTGGTGGGGTTGTGCTGTAAAGGGGTCCCGTGGTGGTGGGGTTGTGCTGTAAAGGGGTCCCGTGGTGGTGGGGTTGCGCTGTAAAGGGGTCCCGCGGTGGTGGGGTTGCGCTGTAAAGGGGTCCCGCGGTGGTGGGGTTGCGCTGTAAAGGGGTCCCACGGTGGTGGTCTGTCGCTGTAAAGGGGTCCCGCGGTGGTGGTCTGTCGCTGTAAAGGGGTCCCGCGGTGGTGGGGTGGCGCTGTAAAGGGGTCCCGCGGTGGTGGGGTTGCGCTGTAAAGGGGTCCCGCAGTGGTGGTGTCGCGGTGGTGGGGTTGCACTGTATTGGGTTGGCGCGGTGGTGGGGTTGCCCTGTGTTGGGTTCGCGCGGTGGTGGGGTTGCTCTGTAAAGGGTCCCGCGGTGGTGGGGTTGGTAAAGTTCGCGCGGTGGTGGGGTTGCTCTGTGTTGGGTTCGCGCGGTGGTGGGGTTGCTCTGTGTTGGGTTCGCGCGGTTGCCCTGTGTTGGGTTCGCGCGGTGGTGGGGTTGCTCTGTGTTGGGTTGGCGCGGTGGTGGGGTTGCTCTGTGTTGGGTTGGCGCGGTGGTGGGGTTGCCCTGTGTTGGGTTGGCGCGGTGGTGGGGTTGCTCTGTGTTGGGTTGGCGCGGTGGTGGGGTTGCTCTGTGTTGGGTTGGCGCGGTGGTGGGGTTGCTCTGTGTTGGGTTGGCGCGGTGGTGGGGTTGCTCTGTGTTGGGTTCGCGCGGTGGTGGGGTTGCTCTGTGTTGGGTTGGCGCGGTGGTGGGGTTGCTCTGTGTTGGGTTCGCGCGGTGGTGGGGTTGCTCTGTGTTGGGTTCGCGCGGTGGTGGGGTTGCTCTGTGTTGGGTTCGCGCGGTGGTGGGGTTGCTCTGTGTTGGGTTCGCGCGGTGGTGGGGTTGCTCTGTGTTGGGTTCGCGCGGTGGTGGGGTTGCTCTGTGTTGGGTTGGCGCGGTGGTGGGGTTGCTCTGTGTTGGGTTGGCGCGGTGGTGGGGTTGCTCTGTGTTGGGTTGGCGCGGTGGTGGGGTTGCTCTGTGTTGGGTTGGCGCGGTGGTGGGGTTGCTCTGTGTTGGGTTGGCGCGGTGGTGGGGTTGCCCTGTGTTGGGTTCGCGCGGTGGTGGGGTTGCTCTGTGTTGGGTTCGCGCGGTGGTGGGGTTGCTCTGTGTTGGGTTCGCGCGGTGGTGGGGTTGCTCTGTGTTGGGTTCGCGCGGTGGTGGGGTTGCTCTGTGTTGGGTTGGCGCGGTGGTGGGATTGCGCTGTACTGGGTTCGCACGATAATGGAAGTGTGGTGATGGGTTCGCTGTAATAGGCGAACGGTCATGTCCTGTAACCAAAAAGACCTATCCGCATCGCCCAGATACAACTAACTTATTTATATGCAGTAGGTGCTGTATCTCAACAAATGCTTTTTGTTTGCTTCTTCTCAAATTTTACATGTGCTTTCCTTAACGAAACTCTTGAAACCCAATCATCTCATGTCCACAATCCTTTCAAGTCCTTACGCAAGCAATGTAGCTTATGGTACATTTTATTTATATTATTAAAATACCAAAATAAAAATAATGAATTATACAACAAACATTTCAACTTGGAATCTTTTTTTAATTTCTTTTAGCATGTTGTACTTTTGCACTGTTGATTGTTCAGTACCTATATGAACGTTATATTCTCAGTGTCGGCTTCTACTCCAGAGGAGTTGCTCGGGTGGAATTTCTCCAAAACATCAGGAAAAAAAAACCCTAACACAACCCTTACACAGCTCACAAACAAAACATCAGAAAAAACCCTAACACAACCCTTACACAGCTCACAAACAAAACATCAGAAAAAACCCTAACACAACCCTTACACAGCTTCCAAACAAAACATCAGAAAAAACCCTAACGCAACCCTTACACAGCTTACAAACAAAACATCAGAAAAAACCCTAACACAACCCTTACACAGCTTCCAAACAAAACATCAGAAAAAACCCTAACGCAACCCTTACGCAACTTACAGAGAAAACATCAGAAAAAACCCTAACACAACCCTTACACAGCTCACAAACAAAACATCAGAAAAACCCTAACGCAACTTACAGAGAAAACATCAGAAAAAACCCTAACACAACCCTTACACAGCTCACAAACAAAACATCAGAAAAAACCCTAACACAACCCTTACACAGCTTCCAAACAAAACATCAGAAAAAACCCTAACACAACCCTTACACAGCTTCCAAACAAAACATCAGAAAAAACCCTAACACAACATTTACACAGCTTACAAACAAAACATCAGAAAAAACCCTAACACAACCTTTACACAGCTTCCAAACAAAACATCAGAAAAAACCCTAACGCAACCCTTACACAACTTACAAACAAAACATCAGGAAAAAACCCCTAACACAACCTTTACACAGCTTCCAAACAAAACATCAGAAAAAACCCTAACGCAACCCTTACACAACTTACAAACAAAACATCAGAAAAAACCCTAACACAACCCTTACACAGCTCACAAACAAAACATCAGAAAAAACCCTAACACAACCCTTACACAGCTTACAAACAAAACATCAGAAAAAACCCTAACACAACCCTTACACAGCTCACAAACAAAACATCAGAAAAAACCCTAACACAACCCTTACACAGCTCACAAACAAAACATCAGAAAAAACCCTAACGCAACCCTTACACAGCTTACAAACAAAACATCAGAAAAAACCCCTAACACAACCCTTACACAGCTTACAAACAAAACATCAGAAAAAACCCTAACACAACCCTTACACAGCTTACAAACAAAACATCAGAAAAAACCCTAACACAACCCTTACACAGCTCACAAACAAAACATCAGAAAAAACCCTAACGCAACCCTTACACAGCTTACAAACAAAACATCAGAAAAAACCCTAACACAACCCTTACACAGCTTACAAACAAAACATCAGAAAAAACCCTAACACAACCCTTACACAGCTTCCAAACAAAACATCAGAAAAAACCCTAACACAACCCTTACACAGCTTACAAACAAAACATCAGAAAAAACCCTAACACAACCCTTACACAGCTTACAAACAAAACATCAGAAAAAACCCTAACACAACCCTTACACAGCTTCCAAACAAAACATCAGAAAAAACCCTAACGCAACCCTTACACAGCTTACAAACAAAACATCAGAAAAAACCCTAACACAACATTTACACAGCTTACAAACAAAACATCAGAAAAAACCCTAACACAACCCTTACACAGCTTACAAACAAAACATCAGAAAAAACCCTAACACAACCCTTACACAGCTCACAAACAAAACATCAGAAAAAACCCTAACGCAACCCTTACACAGCTCACAAACAAAACATCAGAAAAAACCCTAACACAACCCTTACACAGCTCACAAACAAAACATCAGAAAAAACCCTAACACAACCCTTACACAGCTCACAAACAAAACATCAGAAAAAACCCTAACGCAACCCTTACGCAACTTACAGAAAAAACCCTAACACAACCTTTACACAGCTTACAAACAAAACATCAGAAAAAACCCTAACACAACATTTACACAGCTTACAAACAAAACATCAGAAAAAACCGTAACACAACCCTTACACAGCTTACAAACAAAACATCAGGAAAAAAACCCTAACACAACATTTACACAGCTTACAAACAAAACATCAGAAAAAACCGTAACACAACCCTTACACAGCTTACAGACAAAACATCAGAAAAAAACCCTAACACAACCTTTACACAGCTCACAAACAAAACATCAGAAACAACCCAACACAACTCTTACACAGCTTACAGACAAAACATCAGAAAAAACACTAACGCAACCCTTACACAGCTTACAGACAAAACATCAGAAAAAAAACCCTAACACAACCTTTACACAGCTTATAAACAAAACATCAGAAAAAACCCTAACACAACCCTTACACAGCTTACAAACTGTTGGAAAACATGGATTGAGAATTGATTAGCAGTTTGCTACGCATGTGGACTGGCAGAGCTATACTGGTGTTTTTTTCTGAAAAGAGACTAATATTGCAGATAGCAGACTGTTTGGTTCAAATTGCATTTACTGCTTACAATTGATAGAGACCTTGTGTCTACAAGTTTCTTGCCCAACACTGAATGCAAGCTAACGAGATAACAATGCTGTGGACTAGAAGGGAACAGGCTCTAAAGACTTAAGAGAGATCGAAAGGGATAATGCCACTAGGATCAGAGGGGGTCGCAAGAAGATAACAAAAGGCAGATGTATGGACCTTTTGTCTCCAGGAGTGTGAAGAATGCACTGAGTTCAGAGGTTGTCACACTAGACTACTCACACAATAAATTAAATTACCTTGACCATTGGTTAAGTGTCAGAGAAAGGGGAGGTGGACCATCTATACAGAAGGGTATTTAATGTCATGCAAACATTGTAATGTTGAGTATTCTGTTTGTCCTGTACCTGGGACCAGACACCCTGCATATTTCAATATACCTGGCAACTGATTAAAGAAAAGGACTCTGTGCATTTTCTTGAAACTACTTAATCACCATCATTTTTTGTAAGTTACTTCACAAACAAAACATCAGAAAAAACCCTAACACAACCCTTACACAGCTTACAAACAAAACATCAGAAAAAACCGTAACACAACCCTTACACAGCTTACAGACAAAACATCAGAAAAAAACCCTAACACAACCCTTACACAGCTTACAGACAAAACATCAGAAAAAAACCCTAACACTTACAAACAAAACATCAGAAAAAACCCTAACACAACCCTTACACAGCTTACAAACAAAACATCAGAAAAAACCCTAACACAACCCTTACAGCTTACAGACAAAACATCAGAAAAAACCCTAACACAACCCTTACACAGCTTACAAACAAAACATCAGAAAAAACCGTAACACAACCCTTACACAGCTTACAAACAAAACATCAGAAAAAACCCTAACACAACCCTTACACAGCTTACAAACAAAACATCAGAAAAAACCCTAACACAACCCTTACACAGCTTACAGACAAAACATCAGAAAAAAACCCTAACACAACTTACAAACAAAACATCAGAAAAAACCCTAACACAACCCTTACACAGCTTACAAACAAAACATCAGAAAAAACCCTAACACAACCCTTACAGACAGACAAAACATCAGAAAAAACCCTAACACAACCCTTACACAGCTTACAAACAAAACATCAGAAAAAACCCTAACACAACCCTTACACAGCTTACAAACAAAACATCAGAAAAAACCCTAACAAACCCTTACACAGCTTACAGAAAACATCAGAAAAAACCCTAACACAACCCTTACACAGCTTACAAACAAAACATCAGAAAAAACCCTAACACAACCCTTACACAGCTTACAAACAAAACATCAGAAAAAACCCTAACACAACCCTTACACAGCTTACAAACAAAACATCAGAAAAAACCCTAACACAACCCTTACACAGCTTACAAACAAAACATCAGAAAAAACCCTAACACAACCCTTACACAGCTTACAAACAAAACATCAGAAAAAACCCTAACACAACCCTTACACAGCTTACAGACAAAACATCAGAAAAAAACCCTAACACAACCCTTACACAGCTTACAAACAAAACATCAGAAAAAACCCTAACACAACCCTTACACAGCTTACAAACAAAACATCAGAAAAAACCCTAACACAACCCTTACAGCTTACAGACAAAACATCAGAAAAAAACCCTAACACAACCCTTACACAGCTTACAAACAAAACATCAGAAAACCCTAACACAACCCTTACACAGCTTACAGACAAAACATCAGAAAAAAACCCTAACACAACTTACAAACAAAACATCAGAAAAAACCCTAACACAACCCTTACGCAACTTACAGAGAAAACACTCCACCTTTGTTATTGTTATGGTGCCTGTATGTGGAATTAATTTGCCACGCATGTTCCAGTACAGTAATTTATCCTTTAATATTAGTGAGGTAACCTTTGAGACCATTTCATTATAGCCACTGGCATAGATTACAGTTGTTTAACATAGGGAGAAAATATGAACCGTAGCAGGACATCAACACGTTTGTCAAATGGAATATAACTTCCTGACAAAGACTGTCATGTGAGGTTGGGTATAGACACTACTGTTGAGTATTGACACCTACACTGTACAAAAAAGCACAATGTATATATAACATGTACAGATACAGTACTCATGTGTTGCTGCAGGTAGCACTATCTGAATTTTAACAAAGATCTAGGAATTTAAATGGTGACAGCCGTTGCCTCCTGCTAAAAGCATGCTATACCACGGTGCCGGTACTGAAATGAGGAGATACAGTATGCTGTGCAAAACACAAGAAAGTTTTTTCAATATCGAGTCAAACAAGCAAACACTGTGGATTTCTTTGTGTTGCATCATTCAACATTCTTCTTCATTGGCAGCGTAACAGAATTTAATTTTAGAAAACAAATTAATAACTCCATTCACTGGGGGGGATGAAATAATGGAATAACTTGGAGCATTCATTACAAGAGGCCCTTTGTCGAGGTGCTGCATTAGTGCAATTCCACTCAAACCTCCACTGGCAATCTGCACACAATACCACTGTGTAAAAGGGCATTTCAGGAGATTTACATTTTAATACACAACACTGTTCTGTCTTTTTATTTTTCCATTTTGACATTGCTGCATGGCTGAGAGAACATTTCAGTTGGATTCTGCAAAGTCTTGCATTTCTTTTATTAAAAAAAAATAAATGAAGGATTCCCTCTGCAAAAAATAAAGAAAACCAAACAGTAGACATTAGAAAAATGAATTTGCAGGGAATACTGATGTTTTTACAGAAGTGTTTATTTCAGTTCACAGCAGAGAAAAAATCCAAAGATTCACCGTTTTTAAAAATCAATAATAAAAATTGAAAAGATGAACCAGTGTGATAAAAATATTTATCTTTTTTTACAAATGAACATACTAACCCACACACTATTGGGTTAACCAAGACTGTTCTCGTGTGCTAAATTTAAAATAAATATTTTAAATGAATAATTCAGTGAATTGCGCTATAGGTATAATGCAGCTTTAACCAATTGCAAAGCATTAGTTTTTCTTTTCAAAGTGATTTAAAGTTAATATTTTAAAATGTGGTATGGGGCTTCTCTTTACCGTAACATGTTATAGACCTCAGCAGCAGGCTGACAATGCACCTCAGAATAGATGTTGTATTAATTGCAATATATACAACTTAAAACCTGGTGTAAATGTATTAATATTGACTGCTGAAAACAGTTTAAAATGTTGCTGTTCTAAACAAAACTAAAAATCAATTCTACATTCTGAAAAATAATCTAAAATCTGCTGATTTACACATGTAGAAACTTTATTTGAATTGGTTCATTGAATTTAAGCTGCTCTTAAATACAAAATGCAGGTAAAGGCATCTGGAGAAAAGGACTCTCTTGGTGGTTGACTGCCTATCTGGAAAGTGCAGGAGCACCACAGGGTCCTGCTGTTAACTGCTTCATGAATTTCTAGCTCTTTTGCAGCACTGTGATGGGAAGACATTTAGCAGGGGGCTTAGTGTTTTGTTTCCAGGTACGATTTGAGCTTTGCAAGGACCTCGCTTTCTTCTTCCAGATTTAGATCTAGATAGTCCTCCTCATGATTCGGGATATCCCCCAGAACCTCATTCACCAGGTCCAGATCCATTTGCTCATCTCCTGGATTTATGGGAGAACCTAAAAAAGAAAAAAAAGTGAGTGATTAAAGCTGAAGCAACAGCTTTACTTACGCAGTGGTGCCTCAAACTAGCCTCCTGGAAGCAGGTTTCAAACCACTGCTTCTGAAAAAGGGACTCCCTCAGCTGAAGTGCGCTCAGAGATATATTTCCCCTCAATGGGGTTAAACACAGAACAGTAAAATAACGGGTTATAAAAGTGCCCGATTACAGGGTTTTTACCAAGTTTTCTTTGTCTAAATTAAACAAAGTTATTTTATCTTGAACATTTTTAAATACAATTCCACCCTCATGTGAGGTTTACCTGCCGAGTTGGAGGAGGTGCTGGGCTCCTCCTCTGAGGAGGAGCGTGGGGAAGGGGACAGGATGTCTGGGGGTAGATTCCCTTGATGATGCACCAGAAGCTGGGCCGCGATCTGCACATTGCCCCCTGCAAGCGCCAAGGCAGCTGCTGCAGCATCACGATCAAAGCCCAAAAATACCAACTACATTATAAATAAAAGAACAAGAAGAATTAAAATGCAGTCTTACTGAACTTGTATTTAAATAGATTAAGACGTTGTTTAAGATTCCTAATTGAAGCACAAAGTGGTCGAACATTTTCACACAAGTGCCTATTGTTTCTATATCACCGATTACTGACCTGAAACTGAAATTCTCACACGCAGAGGTTTTCATACAAGTAGGGATATAACAGATATACATGACAGATGGTGAGGTGTTGCAATAAATGTGCACACAACTGTACGCACACAGTTTGAATGTATGCACCTAGTTAGGCTGCTCTTGGTTCCTGAAGAAAGACGAAGACACTACTAACCTGATTAATCATGACTTCCCTGTCGGAGGAGTCCATGCCACTGGATTCTGTATCATTGCTTACTGTCTCTACCAGACGGTAGTTATCAAGAAGGATCTGGAAAGGAATTCAGAGGAGAGATCAACACAAACATGGGGCAAATTTCACCCTGGAGTGAAGCATTTCACATTGAAGGGAATGATTCTGTTACAATGGAGAAAGTGTGTAGAGATCATTTCCACATCCTAGTGATCCTTCAGGCCAAATTCAATTCATATTTTGCACTTTACAAAAGCATTTAGTGCATTCAAACAATAAACAAAGTGAATACCGAACAATAATACAAATCAAAAGGTTTGCATAATAATGCCAATAGGCTGGCCTTTACCAGAATGCACATTCTGCTGTATTCAGCTTGTCTCAAGCCATTTATGCATTGGGTTTCTCATGCAAACCATCAAGTTAGCAATTAGAAATGCCACAGGAATAAGCTGTTGGGGGGTCAAATTAACAAAGCATACTACAGTTTTTTCTTTCTAGACTGGTCATTAAGTCTTTAATGAGTTTATGAGAATTGTTTTAAACATAAAATGTAGGGTGTTCAGTGTCCTCCATTGATTCAGCTGAATGTGAGCTCCTCAGACTGTGTGTGTTGCAGTGCAGGGTCCTCATTGATTCAGCTGAATGCGAGCTCCTCAGACTGTGTGTGTTGCACTGCAGGGTCCTCACTGATTCAGCTGAATGCGAGCTCCTCAGACTGTGTGTGTTGCAGTGCAGGGTCCTCATTGATTTAGCTGAATGTGAGCTCCTCAGACTGTGTGTGTTGCACTGCAGGGTCCTCATTGATTCAGCTGAATGCGAGCTCCTCAGACTGTGTGTGTTGCACTGCAGGGTCCTCATTGATTCAGCTGAATGCGAGCTCCTCAGACTGTGTGTGTTGCAGTGCAGGGTCCTCATTGATTTAGCTGAATGTGAGCTCCTCAGACTGTGTGTGTTGCAGTGCAGGGTCCTCATTGATTCAGCTGAATGTGAGCTCCTCAGACTGTGTGTTGCACTGCAGGGTCCTCATTGATTCAGCTGAATGTGAGCTCCTCAGACTGTGTGTGTTGCAGTGCAGGGTCCTCATTGATTCAGCTGAATGTGAGCTCCTCAGACTGTGTGTGTTGCAGTGCAGGGTCCTCATTGATTCAGCTGAATGTGAGCTCCTCAGACTGTGTGTGTTGCAGTGCAGGGTCCTCATTGATTCAGCTGAATGTGAGCTCCTCAGACTGTGTGTGTTGCAGTGCAGGGTCCTCATTGATTTAGCTGAATGTGAGCTCCTCAGACTGTGTGTTGCACTGCAGGGTCCTCATTGATTCAGCTGAATGTGAGCTCCTCAGACTGTGTGTTGCAGTGCAGGGTCCTCATTGATTCAGCTGAATGTGAGCTCCTCAGACTGTGTGTGTTGCAGTGCAGGGTCCTCATTGATTTACCAGAAAGGCACGGTCCAGGTCTCCTTCAGCCTCATGCAGAGCCCTGGCTGCATCTCTCTTGGAATAGCCCATTTCTCTCAGCGTGTTGATGTCATCCACACGTTTCCTTCTCTTCTCTCGTTCCTTTCTTTTCATCTCTGCCTTTTCCTAAGTGACAGAGAAACCAGTGAAATAATCTGAATTTCTAAAACATAACCCTTCAAGTGTATAATAATGATAATAACACTGTTATTACTCATGAGAATAATGAACACTTCGATGTGATATTTCCATGGTTAGGGAACAAACAGTTTAGATAATGTAACCCAGCCTGTTTGAACTGCAATACACAGCACTTTAAATTATTTTTCCGGTTCCACTGTATGTCAAGGACCTATTGCACCACCTGCTGATCATGCTTACAGTAGCAGCTGACGTTTGACTTTGTGCTCACCTTAACAAACAAACCTCTGTATTTATACAGTTAGATTTGGCCTCATTGTTTCTACAGAATTAAGTAAACACATAAGGATTGCTCACAAATGAGTTTGAAACCAATCTAATTTGGCTTCTGATTCATATCAGACTTGAAAGAAGATATATGAAACACATTTAGATGAACACTGAACACTGCAGACCTGTATACAGGGCAATGAAAGACAACTGCACTCAAAACTGCTGACCTATTGTAGTATAGGAAGGATGACTCACACTCTGAACTAATCTTGTGTATGCCTACATTCATTTTATATATATATATATATATATATATATATATATATATATATATATATATATATATATATATATATATATATATATATATATATATATATATATATATATATAGCGCTCTGGAAAAAATTGAGAGACCACTGCAAAATTATCAGTTTCTCTGGTTTTACTATTTATAGGTATATGTTTGGGTAAAATGAACATTTTTGTTTTATTCTATAAACTACTGACAACAGTTCTCCCAAATTCCAAATAAAAATATTGTCATTTAGAGCATTTATTTGCAGAAAATGACAACTGGTCAAAATAACAAAAAAGATGCAGTGTTGTCAGACCTCGAATAATGCAAAGAAAATAAGTTCAGATTCATTTTTAAACAACACAATACTAATGTTTTAACTTAGGAAGAGTTCAGAAATCAATATTTGGTGGAATAACCCTGATTTTCAAGCACAGCTTTCATGTGTCAGAGCAGAAGGAAGCAAGTTTTCTTCCAGGACAACCTTGTACTTGGCTTGATTCGTGCGCCCTTCACAAAGACAAATCTGCCCGATTCTAGCCTTGCTGAAACACCCCCAGATGAGTCCAATTTTCAGATTTGCCGAACACCTGGTCGTCTAATGGTTAGATGGAGACCTGGAGAGGCCTACAAGCCACAGTGTCTCGCACCCACTGTGAAATGTGGTGGAGGATCGGTGATGATCTGGGGGTGCTTCAGCAAGGCTGGAATCGGGCAGTTTTGGCATGAATCAAGCCAAGTACAAGGTTGTCCTGGAAGAAAACTTGCTTCCTTCTGCTCTGACAATGTTCCCCAACTCTGAGGATTGGTTTTTCCAGCAGGACAATGCTCCATGCCACACAGCCAGGTCAATCAAGGTGTGGATGGAGGACCACCAGATCAAGACCCTGTCATGGCCAGCCCAATCTCCAGACCTGAACCCCACTGAATACCTCTGGAATGTGATCAAGAGGAAGATGGATGGTCACAAGCCATCAAACAAAGCCAAGCTGCTTGAATTTTTGTGCCAGGAGTGGCATAAAGTCACCCAACATCAATGTGAAAGACTGGTGGAGAGCATGCCAAGACGCATGAAAGCTGTGCTTGAAAATCAGGGTTATTCCACCAAATATTGATTTCTGAACTCTTCCTAAGTTAAAACACTAGTATTGTGTTGTTTAAAAATGAATCTGAACTTATTTTCTTTGCATTATTCGAGGTCTGAAAACACTGCATCTTTTTTGTTATTTTGACCAGTTGTCATTATCTGCAAATAAATGCTCTAAATGACAATATTTTTATTTGGAATTTGGGAGAAATGTTGTCAGTAGTTTATAGAATAAAACAAAAATGTTCGTTTTACCCAAACACATACCTATAGATAGTAAAACCAGAGAAACTGATAATTTTGCAGTGGTCTCTCAATTTTTTCCAAAGCGCTCTCTCTCTCTCTCTCTCTCGCTCTCTCTCTCTCTGAGTACAAGGCACTCTAATTTGTTATCCCTGGATTGTAAAGTATTTATGGATGTATTCAATATTACCAGACAATATCATTCACATTAGTTCACCCCACTGATGCTCACTTGTCCTGACTCCTTGTTGGGTGAATAAGATACCCAGATTAAGGACTCCCAACATGTTGTACATGTCTTCTATACACAAGGCTGTACTGATTAAACATATGCAAAGTAAAGCTGATTCAATATGAATCAATATGAATTCTACTGATGTGTTTTTTAGACTGGGGCAACACATCTAATCGTTCAGACCATTGATTACTCCCTCTGCCAGGCTTGCTAAACTGGAGTGGATTTTGACAGAGTGCCAGTGACAAGCTTCTCCACTCCCAGAGTCTGAGTGTGATTGAGTGTGTCTTCCCTGTGCAGTATTGAACACAAGAGGACAAATCCACAACTCAGTGTAAGGACTCTCCTCCGAGCGACTGATGAGTGAATGGTGCTGGTGTCAGTGTGGGACATGAGCGTGCCTCTGCACTGCAGAGCTGGCTGTTTAGTTCAATGGTAAGACGTTCATCTTTGAGGCGTATGGTCTGTGGTTCACATCCAGCCCTTGCCTTTCCATTCAATTAAAATATTCCCTCAGTGAATACAAAGAAAGATATTTGATGACAGTACTTAAGATTTGTAATGATTAATAAATAAAACATTACACGTGTTAGTACAGTGTCATGAAATAGTATTGTATTGCCTCCCTGTAGTTCATCTCAATCCCTACACATTTCTCATTATCTACATACAAGACCGTGCATAGATAAGAATGAGATGCCAAGCTGGTGGAAGCTAATATCTAATATAAGACTGTTAGATGTATTCCCCATTCCTGTTTAGGATCTTGATTGGTCTTTTATAGAAAATCAGTTTGCAGTGTGTTCTGAAATGGACTTTCCTGATTGGTGAATGAATGTTCTGAGGTTTCTGGTGTCATGTAATCAATATATTTTTTACCATATACATTGTATAGACTATACTGTACAATTATTTTGACAATGACCAGAAAGGATGTCTTCTGCCATCACTATTCTCATAAGACCGATGGAGACGCATACAGTAGACCTGAGCTGCAACATATTTAAACCATACCTCTCTTCTTTGGCTAATATGGTTGGCAGCTTCGTTGATGTTTCCTCGACAAGCCCTCAGACCCAGACGTGCTTCCTGCTCTGTGTACCCGAGATCCAGCAGTGCAGTCATCTGATGAGGATCCACACATAGCTGCCTGTACAGATCTTCCACCTAACGGGAACAAACAGCAGTTACAACAGTACACAGATTGCCTGGTAAATATAAATAAAACAGCTGGAATTGGATTCATTTATTACAAAAACTACCTACAAGAGTGCGTCACTAGATTGCTGTAAAAACAGTGCAACTGATATCTCAAAATCCCTAAGATATTGCCATATTCATAAAATTCCATAAGGGAGTGTGACAGAGACAGAAGGATTCTTGGTGATACATCGCTCTCTCCCAACCTGCAAGGGCGCTGTGTAAAGGGAACAGAGTGTCCTGGACTGGCTGGCCTGACAATTCATTGCCAGGTTAGAAGGTCGGTCATCTAGAAAGGGGGCTGAGCTGCAATACACTAAACCATAACACAGGGGTCATGACTGACGGTACAAAAGGGGGCGTAACGAAGTTCCTTTGTATGGTTAGAGCTGAACCAGAAGGAGACCGTGTACTGTAATCGTGAGTGTTTTGTTTTTGTTTTGTTGTGTCTAAAGAACCACTTGTTTCTTGTTATTAGATGGCTGAACACGATCTGGAGCTGTCGCCATGAGCCAGCACTTACCTGGACATCACTGCACATTGTTTCACACAAATAACTGTATTTCTACCACAAGCACTTTAGCATTCACTGTGGACTTGTTTGTGTTACGTGTGGGTGCTTAGGAACGGGACTATTATTATTAGCATTATTATTATTATTACAGGACCAATCCGGGGGTTAACAACAGTGCAATACACACCGCTGTGTTGCCTGTTCTCATTGCTATTATTTACAGCCGTGTCATCAGATTATACAAATAAAATATCATTGCACCTGGATTATCATTGTCTGTCTGTTCATTGATCACTGCTGCATTCCTGCACCTGCACACTTAACCACTTTGCAACAGGGAGATGCAAAAGCAAAACATATTTTTAAATCATTTATCTAGCAAAACACCTTTGTTACAGAAACCTATTTTATGTAAAATTGTCAACTTTCTGTAAATTACAGTACAATAAAAAAATTATGGCAAAATGTGGTTGGCAGTAAGTGTTCCATAGCAACACCTGAAAAAGTACTGTTAAATTTCCAAATTACCTGCATACAGTAAGTGCACTGGGTAGATATTGTAAATGAGAATTATATAAAAAGGCTGCCAGTGGACAGTGATTATTTTAACCATCTCATGATAGCAAGCATATACTAACTTCATTATAACCAACCCCCCTGGGACCTGGAGAAATGTTCGTTATATCAGGTTGTTCACTATAATAGGGTTTGGCAATTTGCTGTATCAGAATAATGAAGAATCACCCAGATTGAAGTGAACATCTTTATAGAATATACAGCCGTTCTTTCAAGACAACTTCACGTTGATCTACACATAAATTGTATATTTAAAAGAAAACAGTGAAGTAATGAAAACAACAAGTACACTACTAATTACTAAAGGTGCAGTCGGCACCCTTATTTCATATTTGATTATCGTATAGACATTTATCAATGAGAATTGATGCATTGATGTTTTATTTTTCAAAATAAACAAACGTTTTTTTTTTATATATATATATATATATATATATATATATATAACTAAAAACACAGTTGTGCAGAATAGTTAAACAAAAAAGCACGACTTGCGTTCAAATTAGAACACTTCCGATTATAAAAAAAAAAGAAAGAACTTGCGTTTAACAACTGAAAAGAACATGCATGCGTCCGCATCAATACTGTTTACATTTTATGTCCAAAGCAAAGCATTTGAATTAATCTCACAAACCCTGACTAATGTAACTATTGTACTAAATTCAGCCTCTTTTTCTAATACTGCCATATAATCTAAACACAACATGCTTTGAAACAAACGGTAACCGGTAGATTTAACAGATAAAAAAACAAAACTGTGTTGCCTTAATTAAAAAAATAAATAAATAAAAGTGTGAATACTTGGCCAACTTCTGACTGGTCTTATCCATCCAACGTGTAATGTGGGCTTGAAGTGTGTACCCTAGCAACGCGCTAATCTACCGTACTAGCACTAGAAGCAGCGCACTCACGCTCAAGGTTTTAATACAAACCGGCAACAGGAGACTTAAAACTGGTACTCATACGATGCATCTACTCAACAAAATGTAATTGAAGCTCGGTAAAACTTAAGGGCAGATGATCAATAACACAGTGTAACAAATTTTTTTTTTTTTTGGTTCCTGGGTAGCAAGTGTTATTTCCTAATTGCTTATGACTTAAAAGTATAGAAAATGGCTATTATTCCGCACAAACTTTGCTTTTGTGACCAGGACAGTGATATTTAGAAATTTACCTATTTTCCAGAACATTCCAGATAGATTCAGTGCTGAGTAAACTTGGAGTAACTTCTAGAACTTTCCAGTAATATAAATAGTAGTATAAATACAGGGGCCTTAAGCCCACCAGTTCAGTTTAGTTCCAGCTGCCTAAGTGGATACATATCTGCATCTACATATTCTACAGAATAGCCATTTTCTATACTTTTGAGGCATAAGCAATTAGGAAATAACACTTACTACCCAGGAACAAAAATTGTGTTACACAATGTAATCAATCAATCAATCAATCTATCAAAAAGACCTAGGAGTTTTTGTTGACTCAGAAATGTCTTCATCTAGACAATGTGGGGAAGCTATAAAAAAGGCTAACAAGATGCTCGGATACGTTGTGAAAAGTGTTGAATTTAAATCAAGGGAAGTAATGTTAAAAATATACAATGCATTAGTAAGACCTCATCTTGAAGATTGTGTTCAGTTCTGGTCACCTCGCTATAAAAAAGATATTGCTGCTCTAGAAAGAGTGCAAAGAAGAGCGACCAGAATTATTCCAGGCTTAAAAGGCATGTCATATGCAGACAGGCTAAAACAATTGAATCTGTTCAGTCTTGAACAAAGAAGACTACGTGGCGACCTAATTCAAGCATTCAAAATTCTAAAAGGTATTGACAGTGTCGACCCAAGTGACTTTTTCAGCCTGAAAAAAGAAACAAGGACCAGGGGTCACAAATGGAGTTTACACAAAGGGGCATTCAGAACAGAAAATAGGAGGCACTTTTTTACACAGAGAATTGCGAGGGTCTGGAATCAACTCCCCAGTAATGTTGTTGAAGCGGACACCCTGGGATCCTTCAAGAAGCTGCTTGATGAGATTTTGGGATCAATAAGCTACTAACAACCAAACGAGCAAGATGGGCCGAATGGCCTCCTCTCGTTTGTAAACTTTCTTATGTTCTTATGATAAATTGTTGCACCCCTAGTAATTACGAGCCCTTTCTCTTGGAATACATATCCAGCGTAGATTGCTTCATATTTTTCGTGCTTTTCTCAATGCACGGCGTTTCAATCTTGTTACCGCCTCATGCCTGTTGTCATGGTTGCAGTTTGTGTGACGATGGCAATGGCTGCATACGTCACACATGATTCACACTACAGTAGATTATCTATGAATCAGCCTTATCTTCGAATTAGCCCACCAAGGTCTTTTTCCACTGAGAGAGTAACACATTCACACTGGAGAAAGTTCAGCCATTCACACCTCCTTGCGCGTCGCTCCGCAGTCGCCGCAGAGCACCGTTCACACCGAACGCGGCAGGGGAATAGCAGTGGCGGTCTGTTGTTACGTCACGGCTGCATGTACAAGCAAACAGTAAGCGCCAGTGGGAAGGGAAAACTGTTTTTATACAGAAGACACAAAGCTTAGTAAATATATATATATATATTATATATATATATATATATATATATATATATATATATATATATATATATATATAGATTTCCAAGTATGAGCACATTTTTAACCCTCCCCTCTCTCTTTGCCTATACCCAGCAAACCCCTGGTTTGCTGCGTATAGGCAAATAGAGAGCGAGTTAAATACATCATTATGCATTGATATTATTGAGCATTATCGTATATACACGATTAAAAAATGCAACTGCCATCACAAACTTTTGGGGGTACTGGACTGACTGTAAACGCAGTAACAATCAGTGGTACTGTGCATCTAACAAAACAATACCTGGAACAATGAACAGCAAACAAGAAAAGATCATTGCGATCGCCCTGCTCTACCGGAGAAAGAAAAAAAATGTAAACTCGCTGTGGGTCCATGACATCCTCAAGAAAAGAAAAAGGTACAGCGAATATCATTAGAAAAAGGGGTTCGTTATAGTGAAGTTAGACTGTATCTGAAAATGAGATGCAATCAGTGCTGTGGAAATGCATTTGAAAGCTGGTGAAATTCACAGAATGTACGCATAACATTCTAAAGAAATTACAGCTGCAATTAAAATATAAAAACGGCATTTCACTTTCATAATGATTTAACTATTGGAACTTGAGCTGTCTGTATAGGTATCCATTATGATTAATTTACATTAACGTTTTAATTAACAGCATTTAACTGAATTACAGAGGCAATTCAACAAGAGCACTGCATCTTCACCAGGCATAGGACATACTGCGATTCTAAACAGGGACTTGAAAGACTTACCTTCACAACTTTCTCAGCAGCTAGTTTGTCTTCACCTTGAAGGAAGAATAAAAACCCCTGGAGGAGGTAAAGTCTCAGGAACAGCACTTCCTCCCTCCCTGAATTTCCCTGTGTATAAACAAGGGATTGTAAAGCATTTATCCATGTAAACTGTGGGAGAATATGAATACTCAGGTGTAGCAATTCAGTGTGTCCCGTTATTCCAGGATACCCTGAACTGCAGTTATTCCAGGATACCCTGAACTGCAGTTATTCCAGGATATTTTATGAGCTGTAGTTATTCCAGGATACTCTATGAACTGTAGTTATTCCAGGATACTCTATGAACTGCAGTTATTCCAGGATACCCTGAACTGCAGTTATTCCAGGATACCCTGAACTGCAGTTATTCCAGGATATTTTATGAGCTGTAGTTATTCCAGGATACTCTATGAACTGTAGTTATTCCAGGATACTCTATGAACTGCAGTTATTCCAGGATACCCTGAACTGCAGTTATTCCAGGATATTTTATGAGCTGTAGTTATTCCAGGATACTCTATGAACTGCAGTTATTCCTTATTGCTATGCAATAAGAGTCTTATTTCCATCCCTGCAACATATGGATAAGAAATTAAACAACTGGACTCTGAGAATGATTTTCCTTGATCGAACTCTGTATCGGTTTAGCAATGCAATGAGATTTGGAACACTGCAATTCATCCGCCACAGTAAAAAAAAAACATTATTCATTTAGTGAATACAGAGATATTCGATGTGTTACATGTGTTAGTACAGTCATGAAATAGTATTGCATCGCCTCCCTGTAGTTCATCTCAATCCCTACACATTTCTCATTATCTACATACAAGACCATGCATACGTAGGAATCGGCAAACAAAAAAGACTTCACGTGTTTGATTAGACTTTAAAGGACAGCAAACCTCACCCGTACCTTTATTTGTAAAAGTCGTGTCTGTTCCTTGCCATAGCATTTACGGTTTCAGCTTCTTGCAATCGTTCTTTTGCATTCTGAAGGTATTCCAGGTTCTCAAGCGCGCGGTAGCACCACACGATATCCAGCTGAAGGACTGCATAGTTATCCACGGTGTTCAGCAACTGAGAACCGCATTTACTGGACAACAGGGGAGGAAAAAAAAGAAATGAAATAAACGATTCATGATGTTTATTTAATAAAAACAATCCAAAATGATTAAAAAATTCACACAATCTTTAACTTAAGTACCAAATACATTTTCTATTAAAAAAAAAAAAACTGAACACAAGCTGTATTTATGCCATTTGATATATTCCAAATCAATATTTTTTTTTTAACAGATTTAATTTTTTTAAATGCTTCACTTTCGCTACAAACTGCTGCATCCTATTCTGAGGACAGTCAAGTTACACATGCCTGTAATCGGAGCAGTGGAATTTCACGCCGGCTATGAAGTTTAACACAATGAAAATGGAGCCACTTTGTGATCACTGTGGAGAGAACACCACCAAGAAATTCATACTTTCTAGGCTTCAGTTTCTTGCTTTATATTGAGGCGTCATAAAAGCATCTGAAGGGCTATTTTTGCAGAATTAACAGGTTCCTTTAGACTTAACTTCTGCGGTTAACAAAATGAGAATAAGTTATCACACCAACACAGTTAAAGAGAAAATGTAAATCATGGGTAGATGCCAGTTAATACTCAAAAAAAAAAATACAGTGTAGCCTGTCCTCAAATTAGGTTAATGGCACTTTATAGGTTAAAAATAATACCTAAGCAGCCACCAATACCCTGAAAAACAAGAACTGTGAATTGAGCTGTGAAATAAGAGCAAAACTCAGAGGCGCTCAGAAAACAGTTTGCCACGACTACAACACTTGTTTTTGCAATTTCAGGCTCAGTTTGAATTCCATGCCAGTAACTTAGTTTTGAAAGATTTAAAAAAAAAAAAAAAAAAAAGCAAAACTGAAGATTACTACATAGTGCTGGTGCATATGCACATTTACACAACCCATTCACTGTACTGTCAGGTAACATTTGTGGCTCAACACACTGTTGCTCCAGTTAATTTCTATTAAAATGCCCATGTAGTCCCTCCCTATGAATATAATGCATCTTTTAAAATGTTACCTGGACAGAATCAGTGTTCTACAAAGTATTGTATCCAGTATGATAGAAGTATTTAAATGACACACTTCACTTACTATTTAACTGAACTACAGTCTGTCACACTCTGCATGGCGAACACAGTAACTGTGTTAATTTTGCAAAAATCTCCACTAATAATTATTATTATTACACACACACACAAACCTACCTTAATGAAGCACTGGACCTCAGTCCTTGTGTAACAACAGGCTTCTGATTAAGTAACAACTTATCACATGTCTGTTACTTGTTTGAATGACTTAATGAATAATTGATGATGTGATATGAATTTCAGTAAGAACGTGTTAATTGATTGATAGCCTGAACTGCCTTTTTATATGCAATTGCAGGTAGTTCAGGTGCAACCTGATAAAGGCATCGCTGAAATGCGTCGTTTTGTTTGCCTGTTATAAAGTTTGATACTAATAAACTCTTTTGGGAAATAACAGTGGTCATGTCCATCTTTTAAATGATACGGTCAGAGGGCGGATGATAACGATTTTTCACCCAATATAATTGGTTTTTTACACTTTACACCAGCCTCCTATTTAAGTTTCAGATTTCACTTCACTATAACCCTCTCTTATTATGGCATGCTGAAACCCCTCTCCATGCGCCTGCACTGGTTTATACCTAAACTGTTCATCTGCTTGCAGTAAAAGACACAACGAAGTCTCATAATCCTTCTTCTTCAGAAGGGCTCTTCCTTTCTCATGAAGTCCCATGGCCAAGATAAGAGCCTAGAAACAAAAAATAAGAAAACAGATATTTTATACTAGCCAGTCAGCTCAGAACGGTTCCAGAGTATCCAAAGGATCAGAAAGCCTTGTCATACTAAAGAGACCCATGAAGTCATCTTTCCATGTGCATGGGGCATTCAGAACAGAAAATAGGAGACACTTTTACACAGAGAATCGTGAGGGTCTGGAATCAACTCCCCAGTAATGCTGTTGAAGCTGACACCCTGGGATCCTTCAAGAAGCTGCTTGATGAGATTCTGGGATCAATAAGCTACTAACAACCAAACGAGCAAGATGGGTCGAATGGCCTCCTCTTGTTTGTAACCTTTCTTATGTTCTTATGTTCTTATGAGCCGCGCCTGTCTATTTCCAGTAAAACAGATGGGAACAGCCCCTGTGGAGTTGCGCCTGTCTATTTCCAGTAAAGCGGGTGGGAACAGCCCCTGCGGAGCCTTACTTTCCAGTAAAGCAGGTCCTACTACTGCTCCTCTCTGCCAACCTCTCATCCACTCCATTCCATTTTATTTTCAAACCCATTACAGATTTGTATAAGGATGATGTTCATGCAGACTTCCACGCTTGCGATAGCAATTGTTGGTTATTTGCAATGCCGATTTGCACAGAGAAACAGCATTATTAAAAACAGGTTGTAATGAATGAAGAACATTCATTCATTACAACAGCAACAGCATCATCTAACACAACAGCAACGTTTTCAAGTACCTGAACCAAGTTTTGTCCAGTCAAGCTAACATTTAGAATTGAGTAATACAGGGATGAACTGACCTCAGCAGTTTGAGACATACCTTCCTCTCTGCTGGTGGAATTTTAATGGGGTTTCCCTTCTGATCAGCGATTTCCAAAAACGGAGTGGAATCTGGATCCATACTTCCATCTGTGAAGAAAATGATATTATGAATTTCCATTTGCACACTCGAGGTTACTGGCCATACTCAAATAGAACAGAAAGATCACGCATCGTTAGTTCTTGATTCAATCTGCCATTCTAGGGGCTTGCATGTCTTGCTTTTGAACCATCGTTGCAGGTTCTTTTGGATGGGTTGACACCCTATCCTAAGAATTATTATTATCCGAATCCAGTTTATGGCAAGGTGATGGAGGACAGTGTTTTACATGGTATTTGCCTAGGGTTGATGCTTAACAGCTACAGTAGTGTGCACATTTAGAAGAACACCTCATTGCTTCTGTTGCGCATATAGGCAAATTAGCCATCACCTAACTGATGACTGATAGGCCAAACAAAACGGTAAGAGAAAAGGAGCACATAGCCACACACTGTAAAATACAGGAGACTTTTTAAAAGTTGCTTAAGAAGCATAACTAAAGCACAAAGTGGTTTAACATTTTCACACAAGAGTGCTTATCGTTTCTATATCACCAATTACAGACCAAAAATGTAAATTCTTACACCCAGGTTTTCATGCAGGTAGGTATATAAAGGATATAAAATGACAAATCGAGGTGCCCTTTTAAAATATGAACAAAACTCATTATTATGAGATTCTTTCCAGCCACTCAGAGCACAAATAGACACTTTTTTACTCAGAAACGGCACCAATCCAGCCCCTACCAGGTAAATACAACCCCAACAATGCAGTTGAACTAAGTGTGATTAAAGCCATTTATACTACAGTCGAGGATGAACCCACACCTCTCTCAGACAGGATCTCAAAGCCTTTTTGAGTTCTTGTTATGGTCTCGTTTTTAATTTGGTATTGTTTTTCTTCCCCAGCCATTTTCTGCTTGTCCTCCTCACTTTCCTTCAGTGACAAAACCATAATCTTTGAATTGTGTTTTACACCCTGCTCTTCAAGCGTTTTACCTGCAAAGAAAACAATAAAACAAAACAAACAAAAAAAATGAAAGGAGTTAAGATGGCACAAGAGTAATGTTCCATTGAGGTTGGGTGGTTCAACATCTTATCAACAGGGTCAGAGCTTTTAATCTCACACATAAACTAGTTTTCACTTTGCAACTCACTAGGGTGCCTACACTACCTAACCAAAACAAAGTTCAGTGGACAACTGACCATGTCACAAAACTACCACCCCAGCGAGGGAGCGAGTGATACACGGATTACAGTAACTTCTTGTTAAGAGGATATCCAAAAGACACAGTGAAAACCTTGATCATATCATGAATTCTTATTGTCAGCGACGACGGGAATCAGCTAAAGACATAAACTAACAGTGGACTGTAACTGAACAGCAAGAAACCCATCTGAAGATATTCCATTTAACGAGGATTCATCTCTGAAATATTACAACAGTGATAATTGTGTGTAATGTAATTGTGTCCCCTGCCCCTCAGAAACACACTTACCAGCCTCCACTGTTTTGCCGCTTAAAATTAACTTCATGTTAGGCCCGACTCCAAATTCTTCTGATAGCCTACAAAGACATGAACACAGATTGAATTGCCAAGGTCTTCAGATCATTTATCTTTTGATCTCAACACTTTAATATGCATAAAATGTATATTAAATAAGGATTTTGATCTAGATATTTTCTACTGATTGGATGATTAATCAATCAATCTACGATCAATTAACTATCGAAAGACAATTACAAGTAATCAATTTTAGTGACATTTCTTTTGAGCGGTACTGCCTGTTTGTGTTTCTATGAGCCAAATGACATGCTTAAAATAAAAAGATTAAAAACACCTTGCGTGTGGATTGTAACTTGAATATGGTAACTGACCCGCTGCACTACAACCTGGAATACTGGGTTTAATACACCTGTTTCTGGAGCACCGTAAGATTTCAAATTCCAGACTAACAAGTAACTTACTGAGAGCTATTTTATTAGGTTAGCTGAAGAGAAATATCATTGTGCTGTTTTATTTTAGTTTGCTGAAGAAAAAGTACAATAACTTAATATTCTACCTCTTGAAAGAAATATGCTGAGTAATAAGAAAAATCAATGTACTTGCCATTAAGATAAACCTGTAATACTGCCATGAAAGGAAAGCACCGACAAGGAAATGTTGCAAGCTGCAGTCTGTTACTTCATGCGGAGATATTGTGAAATACTGGGCATACCTTCCAGTTGACCTTTTGCCAAGGTCGTTAGAAGTACCCTCTGACATTTTTGAAGATATCTTTTCACACAGTGCGTAGACAAGCTTAATCAATGAATAATGTTCTGATTGATCAAAGCTCACAGGTGTGATTAATCGATTTAAAACACCAAATATTAAATTAACTTTATTTTCGTGTATAGAACACTGAAAACATTAAGTAAAACGCAATGCCATGTACTTACATAGCCATCAGCTGCTTGCTGGTAATGTCAAGCTTTGTTTTCAAGTAGTGTCTTTGAGATCCCTGTAGGTATAAGGAATGACATGAAACTGGCATTCACAAACATGCACCAACATAGGGGATACCAAGCCACTCATATCCACTGTTGCGTACCTGCTTGTATTTCTTGGGCAATGCAATCTCCAGTGTAGCAACACCTTTTGTCTTGTACGTCTCATTTGCTTTCCCTCGCTTGACTGTCAATGACCTAACAGCCTCCAATGCACTCTCTACTTCAGTGGCATTAAGATTAAGGCTAGGTGCATATTTCTCAGCAAGCTCCTATGAATAAAAAATAAAAATAATACAGAGCAGGGCTTGAAATGGACATTTTAAGTGACAGCAGTTTTGGATCATTTTAAAGCAAGTGCGAAGGCAAAGGCAATTTCTTTGAAAGGCAGCTGAGTACAATAGAATGCAATGACCTGGTGCAATAACATTCACCGCTAGTACTGTGCTTGCAACTAAGTGGCTTGTTACTGCGCTGTATGATACTGTTTAAAGTGTTCCATTCATTTCAGAAATAATGTGATGCATTCTGGTGGGCAGGGGTGCTTGCTTAGAGTTCCCAGTTTCACGTGGGCTTACAGTGAAGCTGGTACCAATATACTATAAAATCAACCAGCTCTGCAATTTACCCTAAAATATCAATTGGCTATTTCCACTGTGTGTATAACAAAAGACTATTTGGGAATTTCCCAAAGTTTATGCTTAATTCGGGAGATCCACACAACTTTCCCAAACATTTAGCAGAACCTGACTTAAATGTAGAGATTTGTAACTAACAATGGACAATGGGATACACAGAAAGGACAACAGTACATTGAGCTAAGTGAGTGGATTACCTGACGGACAGTCTGGGCGATCAGGGACCCTCAAATACATAAGCCAAGTGGCAGCTGTAAATCCGGAGATGATTGGGGGGGGGGGGTCTGATACTACAGCTATGGTGAAAAGTTTTGCATCACCTTGAATTTTATGAAAGACATAACTAAACCAAATGTTTTACATAATTTAGATCTGTTATTTAGAAACTACAAAATGATATCGCAAAAGTCTACCGGAAGCCATATTAATAGTACAGTATTTCATGACAATTGAAAAATGCCACATTTTTCAATTTGCCCGTTTTTTGTTACATATATAAAAACGACATGGCGGTATGCAATTGAACATGTTACATGATATTACTCAACAGGTAATTCTACAGGGTGATGCAAAACGTTTGTCCATAGCTGTGGTATGAACACTGTTGGCTAACAGGAATACTGGGAAAGTCTCTCTTAACTATGCTTAACAAGCACCATTTAGCCCTAATTGATGTGCCTGCTCTAAGCAAAAGCAAACGCGTATCATTTGGCTCACTCAAGATCCAACACTATTACTGTACCTTTATAGCTTGCTGTCCAGCTTCATTGTTTTCTGTTGTGTACGGAGCCTTCCAGAGCTGAATATTATCACTTCTTAGACATGTTTTCAGCTTTGATTGGAGATACTCTTCCTGAGCCATTTGTCCTTTAAAACAACTTTAAATGCATTTTGTCAGCATAATATTAAAAAAAAAAAAAAAAAAAAAAAAAAAAAAAAAACTTGCTGTGTAACAGAAATCATTGAACCCTAGACAAAATGCAGAGCACATAACCCGGGCCTCTTGCTGTAAACCACTGCAAACATTCACTCTGTTAAAGGAAGCTCTTTTTGGTGAAGACATTCTGTGATGGTTTGCTTGATGGGCTCGTGGTTTATACCCAGTTCTTTCCTTGTAGAACACAAGCAGGGTTGAGGTCAATTCCAATTCCTTTTTCAAATCAATTCCATCTCCTTTGAAGGAATTGTAATTGATATTTTAGAGACATACTAACTGTTGTGATTTTTTCAGCTGCCTTCATTTGAAAACAGTTTAATTGACTAACAGTGGGTTCACGATACTTGTTTAGCGGCTAGATTGCAGCCAGTCTGCGGCTGACCTCACGGTCTGACTGCATTGTTATGGACACTGCAGAACAGCAGACTGTGAGGGTGAAATGGGGTGCTGTTAGAATTGCATATCAGCCATGCCCATTGTATGTAGTAAGACAAAGATACATGGGAATCTTATTTCATTCACTCAGTCATCTTTTGTAAAATACACATATATACATGGAGGCTGTAAGGTCCAGTGGTTAAAGAAAAGGGGTTGTAACCAGGAGGTCTCCGGCTCAAATCCCGGCTCGGCCTCTGATCACTGTGCAAGTCACTGAACCTCCTTGTGAGACGTTGTAAGTGGCTCTGCAGCTGACGCATAGTTCACACACCCTAGTTTCTGTAAATCGCCTTGGATAAAGGCGTCTGCTAAATAAATAGATAATAATATGTGATATTGGGTTCAACAATAGCCATATCTACTCTACAATCACAAGTACTAAACTACTGGCATTTGTATAGGCAGTGATGAGGGGTATAAAGGGTTTCCGTATATAGTATGTCACTCATGAAAAACAAAACATGACATAACTGGAAGGCGATTTTGTCATAGTCACACTCCCTGACTAGATGGCAGTAGCAGGCTGAGTGATGCCCTTCTCTGTCAGTCAGCGCTGACGCTTTCAGAAGCTCCGCGATCTGTGCAGCCGCTACAGCCCGTGTCTGCGTGACGTCTGATATCAAGCTGAGGTCAAGCACACGGCGAACTTGAATGGTTTCTGCGCAGAATGACTAAAGTCTGCGCAGTGAACGCACGCAGTGATTCTGAAAAAGCTAATTTAAACAGAATACTGGGAATTGTTTTAAACACGAATTAGAATTGAAAAACAGGAATTGGTGAGATGAGGTGACCGGTGCTTGGGCTGTGCAATTCAGCTCTGTCCAGAATGAAAGCAAAACAATGGAGTGCGTTTGTGCAGGGGGAATTCCAAAACTTAACATAGATCCTGCGCAATACATGTTCTTATTAGTGCAGAGGACATTTCTGTGCGGTTATTTTGTCAGAATAAACTGTATTTGTGTATATACTTGTACAATTCCATCTTTTATATTATTATAATCCAATGAAGACATTTCTAACCGGACTTTGCTATATAAGACTGGGCCTGGCTGCAGCCAAGTACTTCAACTGGGATTCTTCCCCTAAACTAGGCATACTAATAAGCACCATAGTATAGGTTTACACTATTAGTTACACATTGTGTACAGTGCACACAAGGCTAGTTAGTTGGTGATCATTACTGTGTGGCAATAAGTTAATGCAAATGCGTTTTTGTGTGTGTTTTTTTATTATTGTACATGCACCAGAATATGATACAGTACGTATATACAATTCTAAATACATTCTGATATAAAAACGATATCAATGTTTAAATGACAGTCCATTCTAAACAGTGATAATAACATGCGAAGGTATTTTGTTACTATACACAGTTTGTATTAATATGAACACAGCTAAATACTTGTCTGCGCCAACAGAGTTTAAAATGGACACGCCTTGTATAAGTGTCTTTTCTTCTTACCTGCAAGCCGTTCTTCAGTCACTCTTGAGAGCCGAGGTTTCACTTTACACGCGTCTGTGCCGAGCGGCTCTGTTTTTGTCATTTTCCCCTGTGTACGGGTGCTCATGAGGACCAGTGCGCAAACTTTCTTTTGGCGGAGTAAACCTGGCCAATCTGAATGAGTCGACAGAATTTCTCAATTGAGAATTATGTAATCCGGGGGAGGAGTATTCTCATTTAAAACTGCAAATCACAGGAAAATGTGGTTTTAAATACCATTAAAAAAAAACAAAAAAACTTTATAGTGTATACGCCTTTTTTCCCAGTTTTTTTTTTTTTTGTTAACATTTTTATAGGAAACACTTGTTGCAAAAAAAAATAAAAAATTCTCATTCCTTAACAACTCTTTGTAATCTGTAAGAACACGTATGTGCCACTGTACTATAATTGGGGTTGGTGTCCGACGTGTTCTACAGCATCACTATGTGACTTTGTAAAGCTGCAATAATACTTTTTAACCACAAGGGGGAGATCTACCACTACTGTATCTACGACCTATTGATGACGTAACACCTCAGCTTGTAGTACACAAACAAAACAAAGCAAAAGCCTTAGAATGAATGTTTATTAACAAAATGCAACAAATATTGCTTTGACAGATCACATTGATTGAGTACCATAACAAGGCATTTACACTTTTCCATAATCTGTAGTTAGTGTTACACAGAAAAATACTTGTTCATTTATTATATGATAATACACTTTTTAAAATACTTTTATTATTTTTTATTTACTTTTTATTAACACACCCCAAGACCCGGTCCAGGAAATGACTTGTGATATATACACTTGTGTAATCTCATGGATAGATTGCTATAGTGTTTGGGACAGGTGGAAGTGCTGTACCTGGCCCCTGGGAGGTGGTGTGTCAGCCAAGTGTTTCAGCTCTGGCACCTTTTTTATAGCTTCCCCACATTGTCTCTCTAGATGAAGACATTTCTAAGTCAACATAAACTCATAGATCTTTTTCATAGATTCCTTCTTCAATTTCACAATCTCCCATATGGCATTTATAATTGACATTTTGTATTGCCTGCGTGCAGTACCTTACACTTTTCTATATTAAATGTCATTTGCCATGTGCCCAGTTCTGAATGCTGTCTAGATAATTTCTACATGTTAACCACTCCCTAATCCATGTGCATGCATTTCCTTGAATCCCTACTGTGTTCAATTTGAGAATTGATCTTTTATGCAGGACTTTGTTAAAAGCTTTCTGGAAATCTAAATAAACCATGTCATATGCTTTGCAATTATCCATTATCGATGTTGCATCCTCAAAAAATCAAGCAGGTTAGTTAGACATGATCTCCCCTTCCTAAAACCATGCTGACTGTCTCCCAGGATACTGTTACCATATAGGTAATTTTCCATTTTGGATCTTATTATATTTTCCATAAGTTTACATATAATAGAAGTCAGGCTTATTGGTCTGTAGTTACCTGGTTCGGTTTTGTCTCCCTTTTTGTGGATGGGTATTACGTTTGCAATTCTCCTTTCTGTTGGTACAACCCCTGTCTCAAGAGACTGTTGCATGATCTTGGTTAGCGGTTTGTAAATAAATTCTTTCATTTCTTTGAGTACTATTGGAAGGATCTCATCCAGCCCAGGGGATTTGTTTATTTTAAGGCTCCTAGTCCCTTTAACACTTCTGACTCTGTTATACTAAAGTTATTTAAAACTGGATAGGAACAGGTCGACATGTGGGGCATGTTGTCCGTATCCTCCTTTGTAAAAACTTGGAAAAGTAATCATTTAATATATTTGCTATTTTTTCTCTTCGTCTATGATTTTGCCACTTGCATCTCTTAGACATTTGACCTCCTCCTTGAATGTTCTCTTGCTGTTATAATATTGGAAAAACTTTTTGGAATTGGTTTTAGCCCCTTAGCAATGTTCATTTCTATCTCTCTCTTAGCCTTTCTAACTTCCTTTTTGACTTGTGTTTGCAGTTTCAAGTACTCTTTCTGTGTACTTTGTTCTTGGTCCCTTTTAAACGTTCTGTAAAGTGCCTTTTTTCTCTGGATATTTTTTTTTTAATTGATCTATTAAACCTTTTTGGCCATTTTGTTTTAGATTTTGATTGGTCTACTTTAGGGATGTATTTGTTTTGCGTCTCTAGTACTACATTTTTGAAGAACAGCCATCCTTGTGGTGTAACCATGTTGTGGTGTAACCTGATCTATTTTGGTTATTCTGTCATTGTTACTTGAAAAGACAAAATCAAGACATGCCCACCCCCCCAAGTAGTTGGTGCCTTGACAAATTGCATTAGGAAGCATTTATTTGTAATTTCTACTATTTCAATTGTGTCTGTCATGCTCTCCATTGGGTTTTACCGTTTTATATGGGGGAAGTTGAAATCCCCCCTTAGTATGGCTTCTTCTTTGCTACATGCATTTCTAATGTCATTGTATAACAGATTATTTTGCTCAGTATCTGAAACTGGCGGTCTATAGCATGCCCCTATTATTATGCCCTTTTAATTTTTGTCCATTATTCTGTCCCATATTGATTTTGTGTTGTTTTTTTCTTCCAGATTTAACACCTGTATAAAAGGGAGTGGTTGGGAGTGTTAGTTGGTGAGTATTTGTGAGAGTGACAGGACCTGTGTGAGAGAGTGAGTGGTTTATTGGTGTGTATTTTGTGTTTAGAATGTGTTGTTAATAGGGTTTGGTGTTTGTTCTTTTTATTTGGCCATCATGCTCTTTTGTTTTGTTTGGTAATTATTATTAATTTAAAGTATTTCATTTGCTCCCCACCTTTGGCTACCCTGCCACAGCAATGTACTGCATGATCTGAAACATTGTTATATAATGTATGGAATGGACTTAGACAATGTACTGCATGATCTGAAACATTGTTATATAATGTATGGAATGGACTTAGACAATGTACTGCATGATCTGAAACATTGTTATATAATGTATGGAATGGACTTAGACAATGTACTGCATGATCTGAAACATTGTTATATAATGTATGGAATGGAATTAGGCAATGTACTGTATGATCTGAAACATTGTTATATAATGTATGGAATGGAATTAGGCAATGTACTGCATGATCTGAAACATTGTTATATAATGTATGGAATGGACTTAGACAATGTACTGCATGATCTGAAACATTGTTATATAATGTATGGAATGGAATTAGGCAATGTACTGTATGATCTGAAACATTGTTATATAATGTATGGAATGGAATTAGGCAATGTACTGTATGATCTGAAACATTGTTATATAATGTATGGAATGGAATTAGGCAATGTACTGCATGATCTGAAACATTGTTATATAATGTATGGAATGGACTTAGACAATGTACTGCATGATCTGAAACATTGTTATATAATGTATGGAATGGACTTAGACAATGTACTGCATGATCTGAAACATTGTTATATAATATGTGTCTGGACTTCATAAGCTGCCTTCTGACTTGTTACACTAAACCAGCTCAGCTCCCTTGGATATTTTCTCTCATGTTAGTCTGCTAGTCACACAAACTAGTTTAAAATATCATAGAAAAAAATGTGTTTTAGTACATACAGTATGCAGTGGCAACAAAGATGACCTAACACAGTACAAGCAGGGAATAGGTAACTGTTTCAGGATGACCTGGCACAGTACAAGCAGTGAATAGGTAACTGTTTCAGGGTGACCTGGCACAGTACAAGCAGTGAATAGGTAACTGTTTCAGGATGACCTGACACAGTACAAGCAGGGAATAGGTAACTGTTTCAGGATGACATACTTCCTCCTGCAAGGACCTGTCACACTAAAGCTAGCTGAATATATAGTAAGAAACTTAAAGCAGCTCACACTGACAAAAGAAAGTTTGTCATCTGACTGGGATTTATGCAAATAGAGCAGGTGAGGAGGAAATGACAGCAATACAAATATGCTTCTGTTGTGTTAGGGAGGTACAGGTTGTGTAAGGCCAGTCGTTTAATTGTTTAGTATTGTAAAGTAAGGGGTATTGTAATGTGCAACACCATTCTCTATACAGGTCTCAAATATGCAGTATTAAAAGAGACACATTACACACACAGAGGTCACACACATGTTGATTTTAATAACACTACAACCAAACAGCTCCGTGATATATTTCCAGTTCTCTTAAGCACAGTTTTAAGCGCTTTGGTAATATCATTTGATGTAATAGTTTTCAACAATTAAGTAGCTCTTGGGTATAGTATCAGTAGCTCTAAATGTGTTACTTTATTTAAGGGCATTGGTGCCTCGATGGTGAAGAGGAGACATCCGCCCAGCTTTAAAAAGCACATGTGAGTGAGTGTACAGAGTAAAGGGCACTTGATTAGCGTGTAGCATACAACCCAAGTCTCCGGGCAGCCTCCGATTTCTTGGGGCATTTCTTCTGAGGGAAAGGGTAGCAGAGCAACTTGGTGCTGCTTGGTGGCTTATAAGCGACTAGACTCTGCTGTCCAGTCTGTATCGCAGGAGTCAAGGACTTTCTTGGCCTGTGGGCCAGTGAATCACCCAAGCAGCAGTTACTGGTGCGGTCAGGCACATCCGATTGGCTGTCTGCCGCTGAAGTATCTAATGCTTGCTCCTCCAGCAGCTGCTGGCATGACGGGGAGATATCCTTTGTTAGTGAGGGGTCAGCTGTGGGGCTGGCTGAAGTATCTAATGCTTGCTCCTCCAGCAGCTGCTGGCATGATGGGGAGATATCCTTTGTTAGTGAGGGGTCGGCTGTGGGGCTGGGCCACTCTCCTGAGTCCATTGTCTTTGAGTTCTCTTCAGCTGTTCCAGTGTTTCGGTGCTCTGTTTGAGTGCTGTGGTAGATTCCCAGGTGGGTGTGCCAGGGGGATTCATAGTCCTGGAGGTTGCCAGGGAAATTAAACTGAATCTCTTTGAAGGGAATCTCCACCTCAGAGGCTTTTGCTTTTCTCACGTTCTGGTTTATTGAGACAATATTGACCAGGGGCTTGCCACTCATGTCTTCATTGTTAGCTGTGCAGGAATAATAATAATAATAATAATAATAACAACAACAACAACAAAACAAGTTATTGGACAAAAAATGTTGGGTTTCCTAAAAACTCTTTTAGATCCATTGCTAATAATAAAAGGGGGTGCAGATTCAAAGGAGGTTAAATACATTTACCAGAACCCTAGACACAGTGGGATACTTTTACACAACATATAAGAGCAAGATCTTAATAGGTTGGGAAAAAACACCTAGAGGAATAATGTTGCGGTTATGAGCAGTGGTATTAGAGTGCCATATTGCTAAAAAGAAACAAAACAAGTATTTTGGAAGAAGTAAATGTGAACTTTCGGCTTGAAGTTGTCAGGTTTTATTTTTAATCAGGTGATGTCCTTTTAAACAAATCAAGCTGAATCTGTTTCATAATTAGACTAAAAAAAAAAGCTGTGAATTACAAAAAAACATCTTTGCCTTTTCCTTCCTATCTTGCCTGAGCCTGACTATGGTCCCCTTAATTTTATTTCAAACACAGCTGACACATTTCGTGAATTGTTCATCCCCGATCCCACTTTTAACTTGCATTTGGTTTTTGCACTCGCCTAATTGAACGCTGTGCTTTTGTTATTTTCCATACAGTTTAACAGGGATGTCTGGACAGATTGTTTTTAAGCATGAAAATGAATACCTGCGGAGTGTACAATGACAGCAAGTCCTTCAGATGACGCCTGTTCTGAGTATTGAGGCAAACACATCAGAAAGCATTTTGTGATATTGGAGGATACACAACAAATGTAGTTCGGTATAAAGCATCCACACTTCTGACAAACCGCTCTACCTGCAATGTAATTTAGAACCGGACTCAAGACTTCCCCCTGGGATGCTCTTGGGTCTCCAGTACAGTCAGCGCTGCGTAGTGTGGACCATAACCGCATTTAGCACTTTCATATAGAGCGCCATTTGAGCCATAACTGTCTAGCCATTAATTTGTCAATTTGTTTGTCAATTCATGAATTGGTCCATTTGTCCAGCAATTCATCCATTAATCTGTCAATTGATACAGTAATTCATAAACTTATTTGTTAATTAATTTAATAATTAATTTGTCAATTCATTAATACAAAAGGCTGTACGGGCTTTAGTGTAAAGCGTTTGAATGAATTGACAAATTGACAAATATTATTAGATGAATTAACAAATACGTTTATGAATTACTGTATGAACTGACACATTTATGGACGAATTGCTGGACAAATGGACCAATTTATGAATTAACAAACAAATTGACAAATGCATTGCCAAATTAATGGCTGGATAGTTTTGGCACAAATGGTGCTCAATACTTTTAAGCCGGTTTAAAGGCAATTCATACAGTTAAAGGCGTAGTGTGGGCAGGGTATTACTGCACTGTATTTAGTCCCCTAAGGCAGGGTTTCCCCAGTCACAGTCCTGGGGACCTACTGCGGCTGCTGGGTTTCATTCCAACGGAGTTCTCAAACCCTGAATTGAACTGTTAATTTGCTTATAGACCCATTTACTTGTTTTCAGTTGCAGATTTCAAGTTAGCTATAACATGTTATAACTTGAACTCGGCAACTTTTAAAAGCTGAAAACAATTATATGTGATCAGTTCAAAAGGGTCTAGTTAAATAATTGAGCTCAGTTGGAATGAAAACGAGCAGACAGGGCGGGTCCTCTGGACCAGGATTGGGAAACCCTGCCCTAAGCAATCACCAGCAGCTCTTATCATACAAGTCATCATGACTTTGTTTTATAAAGGAACCTGTCACACGCAATCACCAGCAGCTCTTACCATACTAGAAGACATCATGACTTTGTTTTATAAAGGAACCTGTCCTACACTGCCATACTGAGAAACTTTGGTGACGGTTAATTCAGGGGTTTCTGTATTGTTGTATGCTCCAATGCATTCAATATCACTATCGCTGTGTTGTGAACAAGTTAACGAGGACTGCAATTAGTTTGCCACATGCAGTAACAACAATACTAAATACCCCCTACGAACAATCGGTGGCGTTATTTTATGACAAATTCTGCTTTATTTAGTTTAAATGCGATGTGCACTCAACCTCCTCAAATAAATGCAGAGCCAACGTCTATTGAGTTAAAACATGAACAGACATACAATCTTGAATAAAAAAAGTATAAACAAGCAAATCGTTTTCCTCCACTTTGCGCCCTGAATGAACGCGTTGAAAGCGGCTTGGATATACGGTCAATTCGCTTACCTGTTTTGAACCAAACGACGTGCGTTTTGAGTTTCTTTCTGATGCAGTGGTATTGTTCCTTCAGGAGGGTAACGTCCATCTCAGTTGCATGCTTATCGCTGTGTGTCGCCTCTTTATTCGAAGCATGACTCACTCCTATTATTGCGTTGTCAAATTCACCTGCCTTCACCGTCTGTGCCAGTGAAGGCGCCAGACTTATACAGCAGCGAGATAACATCTCACTCGTTTCTTTGCATTTCACACGTAATATTCGTTTTATGACAGTGTGTCAACCACCTGTTGCATATGGAAACGCCGTCTGACTGTGACACTGAAACGGTCACCTGAACTTAGACTAATTAATTATGATTTGGAGCAACACTGATGTGCAAAGGATAAAGTATTGGTTGCTTGCTCCTCTGTGTTAATCAGTGAAAGCGCGCCTGAATAAAAAAGCATGGTACAATACACATGCAAACTTGCAGTGCCTTGTTTAAACAAACAGGTGCGGTGGTGCGATTCAGAAAGCTTATTTATGACACTAGCAAATAGATGGCTTAGAGGCAGGTGGCTTTGTACAGCAGGTGAAGGTGAGAACCAATATACTTTCCATGCAATGTCAAATGGAGAATGGATTATATAAGTCATTGGTGTATATATATCACATATAACGCGGGGACCGTGGCGTGGTCATCTCTAGCGCCTCCCACTGGTAACATACTACCTCATTATTATTGAGCCGCCTAAGATACCGGTCCCCCTAAAACCGATCATTGCTAAGCAATCTCTATGCTATGTGACAGTAAAAACTACCTACAGTATTACACAGAACATTGCATCTTAAAACTGCAGTGACCCGCCTCTCCAGTTCAGTTTTCAATAAGCTAGTCTGACCTGTACGAATGTTGATTACATTCTCCACTAGTTGAATGTTCTGTGTTAATAAAACTTCCACTTACACTCCTTACTCTGAGTACGTTTCACTTCCTAGGTCATTTCATCTTCAGGGTCAAAGCATGTCACTGGCTGCAAAGCATGTCCACAATTAGGGGGGGCAAGCAGCCGGTGGGAAAGAACACACTTTGTTGGTAAGCCAATGCATCTGCTTGCTGTCTTGAGACATTGCTATGCCAGATAGCAGCCTGAGAAGGGACAGTTAAAAAGTCCAGTACTGTACAATGACCTCATAAACCACAAGTGGAACCAGCCCCTTCTGCAGTGCACATGATATGTTTTAACTTTCCATTGCATGTCATGAATCTCTAATACTAACCCTAATCTAAACAGAACATGTACCCAGATATCCAGGTTGCAGCTTCACAAGCACAGGGGTGCAGTACTGTCTTTAGACACAGTGTTTGCACAGGCTTACATTCTGTAACCTTTACATTCAGTTGTTTACTGCTCACCTTTTCATGGATCGCTTGATTTCCCACAGGAAAAAGCAGCTTTTATTGCATATTCAGTATCAATGCACAGCAGTTTCATATACAAAGCTTCTTTTCATTTCACTCCTCCATCAGTTGTTTTGGCCAGCGCCCCAGTGTAAATGTGTGTTGGCATTGCATTAGAGTGTTTAGCAAAGGGGAGTCACCTTTCCCAGGCAACATTGTTCATTTACTTTCCTGCTACATTGTCCAAGTCAGACTACCCACACCTGGTTTACTGAGTCATGAACACAGTAACAATTCCCATTTGCCTCAGTTGCACCTGGAACAAATCTAAAACAGTTAGCAAGCAATTAGCCTAGTAATGTTAGCCTAGCAAGCAGCTTAACTGTAAAGGGTTCTAAACAGTAGCAGCATGATCAACGACCAACACCTCGATAGTGCGGAAAAGTCTAAACACAGCTAGAATTAAAACAGCTTCCCTATTACTCCAACTAGCCACAGCTGGGTTACTGAGGTAACTAATACATGGAGTTTGTGAACAGTGACACAGCAGACATTTGCACTGAAGTTTGGTTTGCACCACTGAAGTACCAAAAGGACATCCAAATTGAATTGTAACCGGATGATGACAGGATGGGGTGGACCTGAAACAGAAGCAGGGGGCAAGGCCCTGGTCTGTGGACCTTGAAAATAGTAGTTGTTGTGTGTGGCTTGGTCTGTTTTATGCTTGATTTACATACATTATTTTATTTATTATTTTAATACAGTCTGTGCAGACCTGTCTCCAACCAGGTCTGCAAATATAGTATATAGATACAGTGGTCTGGTTGGTCAGTCTGTTGTCAGTTCCAGTCCTCTGTGTGTGTTTAATAAAAAGAGCATTGATTTATTTTACACGCTGTTTACTCTTAATTTCTTAAAAACGGGCATGACTATATATATATATATATATATATATATATATATATATATATATATATATATATATCTATGTTAGTGTTTTGAGCAAGGCCTCCCAACACTGGTCCCTGTGTCTTCTGGTTTTCATTCCAACAGCTCTCACGTTTACTTAATTAAACCTTTTAATTGTTCTCAGCAAGTTAGTTATAACGTTGTATAAGTAACCTGAAATCTGCAACTGTTTTGGAGCTGAGAACAATTAAAAAGGTCTAATTGAGTAAACGATCAGTTCAATGAAGGGTCTAGTTAATTAATTGAGCGTTCCATTGAAATGCAAACCAACACTGGGTCCTCAGGACCAACTGGTAACAACTGGCTTAGAGTACACACCCATTCCTTCCTCCAGTTCTTCTCTCTCTCTCTCTCTCTCTCTCTCTCTCTCTCTCTCTCTCTCTCTCTCTCTCTCTCTCTCTCTCTCTCTCTCTCTCTCTCTCTCTCTCTCTCTCTCTCTCTCTCTCTCTCTCTCTCTCTCTCTCTCTCTCTCTCTCGACCGTTTAGTTCGAACACAATTTTGGACCTCACCCACTTTGCCGATACGTTCTCCTCCAGAACCGTCCCCTGAGAGTATACTGTACTCCATATTTTTTATATACGGCTCTGTGTAACAAACAAAATAAAATCCAGACATTTTGGTCAGCGGCTCCTTTAATTTTTTTCTTTGGTTTCCGCTGACACAGGGGTAGTGACTGACATCCATGTACCCAAGCCTGTACAGTACATTCAAACTGAAATGGCTTTACTGTCTGATCGCTTCCACCTGGGATTTGATTTCAGCACCCACAGGCATACCGGAGCAGGCTGAGTGTTTACAGACGCGGGAGGAGTGAGTCGCTGCGTTTGCTCATGTGATCTACTACAATGGGTCATGTGGCGAGTTTGCACCAGGGACTTATGAAAGTTTATAACTTGGTTTTCTTTAAAAATCATAATAATAATTAAAAAAAAATACAAAACAAAATTAGTTCGCAGACGAGAGAGAGAGCGAGCGGAAACAGAGCAAATTTTTGTTTCGTTCCTAGTTAATATATATATATATATATATAATAGACTATATATATATATATATATATATATATATATATATATATATATATAATAATGCTATAGATAAATTTATCCGATATCTATTTAATCAAAAAAAAAAAAAAAAAAACAGAAGTGCTGAATGTGTTATGTAAAAAGCGTGCAGTTTTTACTTGTATGTGGAGTGGGAGCTGTCGCCGCGTCTCTATTACTGGCCTCTGCACTTCGTACCGCAGCAGAACACTGGCTAGTCTTCTTCCTTGAAACGCACTTTGAACTTAATCAGTTAGCTTTAAAACGGAGCAGGAATGGCTACAATTTCATATTTCAGATGTGTTTTTTTTAACTGGCAGTGTTAATCTATAGATCTTAAATGCGCAGCATTAGTAACGTCCTGCTGCAAATACTCAGTTTGCAGCAGTTCACAGTGACACAGAGCATCATGTTTTTAGGAGGGATCACCTCAACTGAAACTACAGGGAATACATACCAACTGGACTTTCAACAAGGCTTGTTTGTGCAAAGGCTAAAATGTAACATAGTCGTTGGACACTACTTGACAATAAAATAAATATTAAAAAATGAAACCATAATCTGAAAAACGCCTATAAAACATTAAGAACATAAGAACATAAGAAAGTTTACAAACGAGAGGAGGCCATTCGGCCCATCTTGCTCGTTTGGTTGTTAGTAGCTTATTGATCCCAAAATCTCATCAAGCAGCTTCTTGAAGGATCCCAGGGTGTCAGCTTCAACAACATTACTGGGGAGTTGATTCCAGACCCTCACAATTCTCTGTGTAAAAAAGTGTCTCCTATTTTCTGTTCTGAATGCCCCTTTTTCTAAACTCCATTTGTGACGCCTGGTCCTTGTTTCTTTTTTCAGGCTGAAAAAGTCCCTTGGGTCAACACTGTCAATACCTTTTAGAATTTTGAATGCTTGAATTAGGTCGCCACGTAGTCTTCTTTGTTCAAGACTGAACAGATTCAATTCTTTTAGCCTGTCTGCATATGACATGCCTTTTAATCCCAGAATAATTCTGGTCGCTCTTCTTTGCACTCTTTCTAGAGCAGCAATATCTTTTTTATAGCGAGGTGACCAGAACTGCACACAATATTCAAGATGAGGTCTTACAAGTGCATTGTACAGTTTTAACATTACTTCCCTTGATTTAAATTCAACACTTTTCACAATGTATCCGAGCATCTTGTTAGCCTTTTTTATAGCTTCCCCACATTGCCTAGATGAAGACATTTCTGAGTCAACAAAAACTCCAAGGTCTTTTTCATAGATTCCTTCTCCAATTTCAATATCTCCCATATGATATTTATAATGTACATTAAACACCACCACCAACTGCTATGTTTTTCTGTATGATATCAGGCTAGAATCAAGACTCCCACTGCAGTGCAGTTTGATCCGTTCCTGGTTTTACTATGAGTTAATGAAGCTGGTAGTAAAACCTGGAACTGGTGACAGTGCTGTGCAGCAGGAGTCTTATTGCCATCCCTGCAGTTGTACTAGTTCATGGCGCACTGTATACTTTACCGTGAGAATTTAACATTGTAAGCAATGGACAGATTTCCGTTGTTACTGGTTTTGAAATCATTTTCCCTAGCTGAAAGTGGTTGCTGTTGATGACAACCTGACCGCTGTTCATCAGAATGCAGTGCAGTTTGACACAGAGCTTCCTGAATACAGGTAAGCACAGTCAATACACGACTTCTTCTTACTCGCTGGCTGACACATGTTTTGGGTGAAACTGCTATGCAATAGGAGTCCATCCCTCACACCAAGATGTTATACAGTATTTGTAATGTGACTGTTTTTCAGTGTGGCCAACAGAGAGGGGTTTGTGATGGAAATAACGCACACATGAGCCTCTTGTATTGGGTGCAACACACTGTGTATTTTTCAAACACACACACACACACACTATTTACTCATATAAAACCGTTCTTTCTTTGTTAATCCCAGTCAGGCCGCGCTGCTCCTGAGTGGTTGTGGGTCTGCTCTCTCCTTCTCTCCTGTCTCCAGTAATCCTTCTCTGGAATCTACAGGCTTGGTTTCAGGAAACACAAGGCAGGCTGTTGGCACAATGCACGTTCCACTGTACGTTCCACCGTCCACCGTGACTTCGACTCCTCCCAGGGGATCTCCCCACAGTTCCCCTTTTGTATCCCTGGCCACGCCTCCATCGATCCATCACAGTCAGCAGTCAGTTGTGCTTGTGACCTAATCCGTATTTGATATTAGTGTAACCCGAAACACCTGTGCTTCTGACCTTTCCAAGATGGCCTTCACAACCGGACTCTGTGCTTATATCATGCTCCATCTTGGTGTGGTCGTGTGAGTTACTCCCTCTCAGGCCTCCACCTCTGAGCAGGCCAGATTTCACTGCTTTTTCCTCCTTCACCCTGCCACAAGGTTATATACAGCCAAAGCAGTTATGCACACACACAGGTAAGGTAGGTAAGGGTAACTTCTATGCAGTTTTACTTCAGCCTGTTTCACTGCCGTTGTGATATTTTGTCAGCTTGCGTTCTTGTTTGCCTCCATTCACGGTGATGTTTGTTGGCCAGGAAAGAACAAGGGTGCCCAATTCTACTAAAATGAAAAAACAAGCTACTTCAGGGTCTGGTTGTAGATTTAATGAGTTCAGCTGAATAATTACTAAACGTGTGTCTTGAATAAAGACCTGCATTGGAAGGGCCAGCTAGTATTATTGTCCACAGAGTGCTTGACCAACATTGTCTAGGACAATAATCAACTGGGGGTTTGTCTCCCAAAGTGATGTCATAGCTGCCACTTGTACTGCCCTGGGAGAAAATCTTTAATTTCCCTCGGAATGTGGCAATGCCAAGCACCAAGAGCCTCTCAACCACGTGTCTGTTTTGTATTCAAACAATACTTGCGGTTGAGAGGAACCATTGGGCAGAACATTGGGCTTGTAAAATGTATTTAAAAAGGTTTTTGTTTGTAATTTCAGGCTCTTGATGTGATCCTGGGTAAGATGAAGGCCTCTGGGTTTGATTTCTTTTGTGTGAAAGCCTTGTCAGGGAGTGGGCAGGTAAACACCACATACCAGAGTATTTTTGATCAATTCTGCAGAAGCAATACAGGCATTAGACAAAAAAAAACAAAAAAACAGTTGTTTCTGGAGTGATAGATGACCACACCTCATTGATTGCCATTGGAATCTGTCAACTTTGATGTAGAAGCACCTGCCAAGTCTTTATCAAAGTGTGTCCGATCTGCTGTCAGGCCAATTGTGACTTTCAAAATGGAATCTGTTCTAGTGTTACCATAGGACTCCATGTTCACTGGGACAGTCTGGGACAGTTCAGGCTTTTCAACTCACACCCCAGTGCATTCTGGTAAGTGTAGTCCTACTTCTCTTAAAATGAAACATACAAGTGAAAGGTACCTGGGACAGGTAACATATACCAGAGTGCACTGCCGCAGGAGTTTAAAAGTCTGAACTGTCCCAAATAGGTCTGCTACGATTAAACCAAAAATCGTTTTTTTCAATCGATTCCATTCCTCACTATATAGATCCATATAAACACTGGATAATCGATTTCAATAATTACATTTTTGTAATGTGTGTACATAATAGCATTATTTAAGTGTATCAATGAAACTGCGCTGAACACCCTACCCTGCCTTGCTATTTACAGTATTTCTGCCACAGACAAGCAGTGGGCGTGCTCTTCTTTTCCTGCTCGTGTTAACTAGCATCTGATTTGCTGGTCCCATCCTACCAGCGAATCAGTTTTGAAAATGCTTTGTAAGTACGCCCCTCTGTGTATTCCATGTAAACATAAAAAACCAAAGCACGCCGCCTTGAATCTAGAGCAGGACAAGGGCTTGTGTTCCTGGCAAACAGCCTGTAAATAAATCGAGCACATTGAAGAAAACTGACTGGATTTAGTTTGTGCTTCTTTGGAGTTTAATACTGAACTGTTAAACCTGGGAAAGATACTTTTCTGTATGTTTTTGGTTTTTTTTCAAACTGGGCTGCGTGCTCTGTCTGCGTTTCCTCATTGAGTCCATGTAAGTACAGTCACTGCTGCCCACAGCTGATAAAACAAATGATGAGCATTTGAGGGAATTTTTTGAATCTCATTGGAATGGGGTATTTTGAGTCCAGTTCCTGAACTATTTTGAGAAACACGACTGCATGTCAATGTATGAGCAGGAGGAGGGGAGGTGTGGCATCTTATATACATGATATAAACAAGCACTTGTGCTACTGTCAGCAGAAAAACCATTAGAAAGACACAACAATCACAGAGCAAAAAAGAAGTCATACTAAACTCATTACAGCCGTGATCAGACAGCAGTGCAAAACAAGGACAACAAAACGCAAACATATAGTCTAGCTGAGTGTGTGTTTTAAACATATAGTCTACTGAGCCCGTGAGTGCGTGCATTAAACGTATAGTCTAGCTGAGTGTGTGTTTTAAACATATAGTCTAGCTGAGTGCGTGCATTAAACGTATAGTCTAGCTGAGCCCGTGTATTAAATGTATAGTCTAGCTGAGCCCGTGTATTAAATGTATAGTCTAGCTGAGCCCGTGTATTAAACGTATAGTCTAGCTGAGCCCGTGTATTAAATGTATAGTCTAGCTGAGCCCGTGTATTAAATGTATAGTCTAGCTGAGTACTAAATAGTCTAGCTGAGCCCGTGTATTAAATGTATAGTCTAGCTGAGCCCGTGTATTAAATGTATAGTCTAGCTGAGCCCGTGTATTAAATGTATAGTCTAGCTGAGCCCGTGTATTAAATGTATAGTCTAGCTGAGCCCGTGTATTAAATGTATAGTCTAGCTGAGCGCGTGTATTAAATGTATAGTCTAGCTGAGCCCGTGTATTAAATGTATAGTAGCTGAGCCCGTGTAAAATGTATAGTCTAGCGTGAGCCCGAGCCCGTGAGCCCGTGTATTAAATGTATAGTCTAGCTGAGCGCGTGTATTAAATATAGTCTAGCTGAGCCCGTGTATTAAATTTATAGTCTAGCTGAGCCCGTGTATTAAATGTATAGTCTAGCTGAGCGCGTGTATTAAATGTATAGTCTAGCTGAGCGCGTGTATTAAATGTATAGTTATTAAATGTATAGTCTAGCTGAGCGCGTTTATTAAATGTATAGTTATTAAATGTATAGTCTAGCTGAGCGCGTGTATTAAATGTATAGTTATTAAATGTATAGTCTAGCTGAGCGCGTGTATTAAATGTATAGTTATTAAATGTATAGTCTAGCTGAGCCCGTGTATTAAATGTATAGTCTAGCTGAGCCCGTGTATTAAATGTATAGTCTAGCTGAGCGCGTGTATTAAATGTATAGTCTAGCTGAGCGCGTGTATTAAATGTATAGTCTAGCTGAGCCCGTGTATTAAATGTATAGTCTAGCTGAGCGCGTGTATTAAATGTATAGTCTAGCTGAGCGCGTGTATTAAATGTATAGTCTACCTAAGTTCAGGTTTTTTCAGGGTTTTTGTTTTCATGTATTTTTGACAGAAATTACAAGTCTTTGATAATGAATTGTTTTATGTTTTTTTAATAATCTGTTTCATTAAAACCACAATAGTACTTGCTGGAACTGGATCGTTCATATTTGTATCCGGTTCGTCGGTTCCAAAGCAGGAACTGGGTACCTGGTTTTAAATCTCAGTATTCATCTTTTTTTTTTTTTTAATGATTGTTTTGTGTGCCCAATTCGTCGATTGCTGTGTTTCCAGGTCAGACTGTCGGCAGAGCTCGGTTCAGACACGCTCTGCAATAGTCTTGTTTGCGAGTCACCCTGTGTTCATTCACACAAAGCACAGGCTGCATATTGATGTTTTGCCCCATTTGCTTATATGACATTGTGTCACTCACCTGGTTTTGTTTTCCAGCAGCATGGCAGTGTGTATTGGAAAGAAGGCTCCCGTCAGATCCTCCAGAACATGTCACCTGATAAGCCTCTGCATGGAATACTGGAGGTAGGGCTGGCACTGTGTTCTATCAGGAATGCCAAGTAAAGCCGGTTCAGTTTGCTCCCGGTAAACGATTGAACACACACTGCATAGGGTTGCACGATTTCTTTAGAATGTCTTCAATGAAAAGGCCCCAGCTGCATCAAAACCCCAGCCATGGCAGGGATGTGTGTTACTGACATGTTGTATGTGGCTGGCACTGGCAAGCTGGCAAGCTGGCAAGCGACTGGCCAAGCAGTAACCCTGGACTGAAGCGCGACACACTAAAACTTGAAAATCCAGTTTGTTTTCTTTATCTAAGAGAACTTTAGTGTTTTGGTTTTGTGGTTTATAATACAGGATCTAAGTTCACCGCAGCAGGATGTCCCTGTAGTATTTTATGTAAGGATATCCTCCTAAGGTGAATAAAAACCGTATACCATGAACGATCAGTCAATATTCTGCTTATACCACAAGTATAGTTTTAAAATAAATAACAGTAAAATCTGTCCAACTTTTATATGAAATCAGTTCATTCAGGAATTATTTTATCTGGCAGATCTTTCCTTTCATTGTCAACACACTCTGCTTCGGCGCAGATTCATTTCCAACTCTGTTTATGTCCTCTTCACAACCGTCTTTTCAGACTGAACCTTGAGCTCGGTCTGTCAGCTTTCAGTCTTTCTGTTTCCTACCATTACTGGCTGTTCATGCAAGTCAGACGCAGACAGACCAGTGACTGGCATTTCGTGCCTAATGTGTTCTCGGAGGGGATGTGTCGTGGAGGCCCCGCTATGTATGTGTGCAGTTATTTACATTTTTAGATATATCTCGAAGTCTGGATCCAATTGTGGTGAAACTTGGGATGTGCATTCCTTAGCACCAGGTTTTCAGAGTCTATGTCCGGGTGACTTGTGACACAAGAGCTGGTCCCCGATTGGTTATACTAGTAAATAAGCATGTGTTGTGAGATGATGTCATTAAACCTGGAATGGATCCGTGCTCCAGTAGTTACCTTCCTCTAATGCCTTAGAACGTGGTCTTTAACAGGCAGCACTGAGACGTAGAAATATTCACTGAGTGAGGACCGTCAAACGTGGATGTTTTTTGATGTTAGATATCTCTGCGCTTGTTGTGTAAATGTATATCGCTCGTTCAGCATGAAATGAACCAAGTGGCTAGTTCATTCACACTTGCTAAGGTGTGTGCTGGTAGCGTGTTTAGGGGAGGGCTTGACTGGCCGAAGGTCAGTATCCATGCTTGTAGGATTTGCTTTTGTATAGGTCACAGGTTCGTCAGCAGGTTGGGTTCAATTCCTTAAAAGGAGATGTAATTGGAATTGATTTTAAAATTGAAAAAAAAGAACTGAGCCCAGCCCTGTTCAATCGTGTTATGATATGGATACAGTAGGTGCCCACTCTCACCCCAATGTGAAGATAAAACGAGGAAGGGACTATCCAGGATGTTCGAGTCCTTGATTTGCCTGTTTCCCTGCAGTCTTGCTTTGCAGTGACAGACAGCCCTGTCTGGATGGACTCCAGCACCACTGAGCAATGCCAGCACCTGGAGCAGGAGCTCGGCGGGGCACAGCGGCTTGCTGATATAACAGGGTCTCGGGCATATGAGGTAGGCAATTAAACAAGGACCAGGAAAACAGATATAACAGAGTCTCAGGGATATGTGTAGACAGTTAAACAAGGACCAGGAAAACAGATATAAGAGTCTCAGGGATACTTCTCTTTTCCCATATTATTACTTCAAAGCTATTATTATTATTATTATTATTATAATTATTATTATTATTATTATTATTTATTAACAGATCAAGCTTTTATGTGTCCTCAGTCACCTGGATTCAAAAATATTATTAATGAGAATTACTAGAAGTTTAGTATTACTTGTAAAACAGTTGCCAGATGTTTTTTCTTAAACATTTGTTTAAGCTAAGCCAAGGCTGCTGTGGTGTTCTTTTGGTGTGATACAGATTTTTATGTGGAACAATAGGAAAAAAAAAAAAAAGTTTAACAAGTAGATTCAGTGAGTTTCTGAATTGGCAAGCTGGCTGGGTTTTTAAAGTTTCAAAAACAACAAAAGCCGGAGAGGGTTCTCAGATAGTAACACATACATTTCAGGGATTTCAGATAGTAACACATACATTTCAGGGATTTCAGATAGTAACACATACATTTCAGGGATTTCAGATAGTAACGCATGCATTTCAGGGATTTCAGATAGTAACGCATACATTTCAGGGATTTCAGATAGTAACACATACATTTCAGGGATTTCAGATATAACGCATACATTTCAGGGATTTCAGATAGTAACGCATACATTTCAGGGATTTCAGATAGTAACGCATACATTTCAGGGATTTCAGATAGTAACGCATACATTTCAGGGATTTCAGATATAACGCATGCATTTCAGGGATTTCAGATATAACGCATACATTTCAGGGATTTCAGATATAACGCATACATTTCAGGGATTTCAGATATAACGCATACATTTCAGGGATTTCAGATAGTAACGCATGCATTTCAGGGATTTCAGATAGTAACGCATGCATTTCAGGGATTTCAGATATAACGCATGCATTTCAGGGATTTCAGATATAACGCATGCATTTCAGGGATTTCAGATATAACGCATGCATTTCAGGGATTTCAGATATAACGCATGCATTTCAGGGATTTCAGATATAACGCATACATTTCAGGGATTTCAGATATAACGCATGCATTTCAGGGATTTCAGATATAACGCGTACATTTCAGGGATTTCAGATATAACGCGTACATTTCAGGGATTTCAGATATAACGCGTACATTTCAGGGATTTCAGATATAACGCGTACATTTCAGGGATTTCAGATATAACGCGTACATTTCAGGGATTTCAGATATAACGCGTACATTTCAGGGATTTCAGATATAACGCATACATTTCAGGGATTTCAGATATAACACATGCATTTCATCCTGAAGAATCTCTAAAACAGGTACTGTACCAGTCACTCTAGCAGGAAGTTCAGACGACCCGGTTTACTTGTACTGCACAGTACAGTATCACTAATAGCTAGATAAAAACCCTACACAGCAGATAACTGTACAAACAAGAAAATAACTGGGTCAACCCAGAGATCAGCTGTTTAAAATAACATTCCTCGTCAGTCTAGGAAATCCTTCATTAAACACGAACAAAAAACACAGGGCTTTTGATCTTGACTGTTTTGCAGAGATTCACTGGAAATCAGATGGCAAAGATTTGGAAGACAAATCCTGGACACTACAAACAAACTGAGGTGAAATATTTAGGTGTTATTTCTTTATTCCTAGTTTGTGCACCTCAGTTGCAATGTTAATTCATGCGTCTCGTTTCTTGTTGTTGCAGAGAATATCCCTGGTCAGTAGCTTTGCTGCTTCCCTCTTCCTTGGGGACTATGCTGCTATAGATTACAGTGATGTTGCACATGCTTCTTTATCGGTACCATTCTACTCGTGAGATGTCTTACTCAATAAAACATTTAGCATGTTATTTAAGCAGTTGGTCCTTGCTTAAGCAATGTGCTGAATCCTGTGTTGTTTTTTGAACCCTGCTGTGTATATATTGTGGCAGAGTGGGGATTGCTTTGCCACTTTCGGGACTTTTCACTCCGTCGTCTTGTTTAAAATGAGCTCTGGACCACAGATATGTTGCCTGTATACATATTCTCATGTAAAAACAAAACAAGCAAAACAAATAACTCCTCCAAGGAGGGCTAAACTAAACTGTTCTTAACTCATACTGGACAGCTATGCTGTTTACCGGTGAACAAAAACCCAACCCTTATACACATAAGCATTTAAACACAGTACCTTCTCTTAGTCCAGGTCTATCCCCAGCTCTGAGCCTTACCACAGACAAACTAACACATATTAAGACCTGCTTTTATACATCTGCCTACATTACTAGCAGGTGTCTTTAATTACATGAAGAAAACAGTGAACACGACCATTTAAACCTGTGGCTGTGTTAAAAGAGCTACAAACACACCTTCCCCAGTGTGCAGGCTCTGCCCTGTCACAATGTGTATGTATGGAATGACTGTTTTGTGCAAGTATCTTTCAACCATGTAACCCAATGCCATTTCAAGTGAGTGTGTGTTGAAGATAAGAACTGTTTGTTAGGAGCCAGTGTATTTGTTTAACTAGGTCAGCAGTGTGTTTGCTAATAGAAATTGTTAGCTTATAATAAACTTGGCAAAGGCATTTTACATAAATGCTTGTCCAGATATGGAAAAGCATGTTTGAGGTGTTGTCCGTGTTTTGATTTATCCTCAGTTATATCGTTTTCACACTGGCCTTTAACAGGATATACAGAGTGGGAAGCAAGGTCATCTAACAGTAGCATAGCACAGATGAAGGCTTGTGGGAAACGTTACAAGGCGATAGGCTTATGTGCATACAGTTGCACTTAGACAAACGTTGTTAGTTAATTGCTGATGTACTCTAATTAAATCATCATTGAGTGAGTTAATGTAATGAATGCCACACATTTGTGCACTGGGGTTTTACTTTACATTTCATTACGAGTCTGGGCTGGCACCCACAGGGAATTCTGCTGCTTCTTTACACTCACGCAGGGTGAGGAAGACGTCATCTAGGGCTAGACACTGACCCACTCCAGTATTAAAACTAACATCATGAATTGCTTACTACACTCTATCTATCTAGCTGTCTGTCTGTCTGCCTGTATTTATCTATCTATCTATCTATCTATCTATCTATCTATCTATCTATCTATCTATCTATCTATCTATCTATCCGTCTGTCTGTCTGTCTGTCTATCTGAATCATATAATCAAAGAAACTATAAAGTTAAATTGCAGAAGTCTACCTGAAGCCATACTTATAGTACAGTATTTCTTGTTAGGTTTTTCAGTTTTTCTTTGTGTATGGAAAATTACAAAGTAGTATGTAATTCAATATGCTAACATAACGTTATTCAGCAGGTTTCATTCGGCTTTATGAAACAAAATTAGTTCATTCTAGAGGGGGATGCAAAACTTTTGACCATAGCTATGTATGTGCATATATATAGAATATATATATATATATATATATATATATATATATATATATATATATATATATATATATATATATATATATATATATATAAAGACCCTTTTGGTCAAAGCTCTGTTGTAAGCTGGGCTCCCCATGCTTTGTCTGAATACCTGCTGTCTGTAGTTTGCTGTGGTTCTCTTTGTTGCCAGGCTCTGGGATGAATTTAATGGACATCTCTAAGAAGGAGTGGGCACAGGACTGCCTGGCAGCCGTGGCACCTGGGCTGGGAGGGAAACTGGGGAGCCCACTGCCTTCAGTGGCAGTTCTGGTAGGTGATCAACAAAAACGAAATCTCATTTACAGCGTATACTTGCATAAGAAAATACGCCAGAAACTGCACACGCTGGAAATGTGTTGAGAAACAATACAAAAACAGGATGCCTGCTCTATTCGGGGTGAGTGGATTGATTGTGTGCTGGGTACAATGTGGTGGATTTTTCCATTCAATTACTGTGAACATTCCCTTTCAAGAGGAATGTTCAGGGGCTCATTTCTAATCCTAATTGGTTTCCCCTCTAGGGTTCTGTGTCGTCATACTATGTCCAGCGCTATGGCTTCTCGCCTGACTGTAAAGTGATAGCTTTCACAGGGGACAACCCAGGTAAGTATCCAGCCATGTCTAAATGGGTTTAGAGCCCCCCCTTGTGGTTTCCAGTGATACTTCAACAAGTACATTAATTAAAACAAGTTAGAAATGTCTGGTTTTTAGTGATTCATTTTCTACACTTGAACTTTGTTTCAAGTGACCCTTCAGTCACAATTTTTTAATTGCATTTAAAACATTTTTAAATGGTTTGTGTGAACTCTATGGAGTTGAACTTACCAAAACCTTTGAAAAAATAGATACGTAGATAGGAAAATTAACAGAACAATTATACATGCAATGACTGAAGGGGGTGTAATGCAAACACCTCTGCCTTCTTTTAAAACACTAACAGCAGACAGCTGAGGAGGAATGCAGGCATCTTGATTGGCGACCGGAGAGAGCTGGTTTGAGTTGAACTTGTCTTGTCCTCTTTTGTCCAGGGTCCTTGGCAGGGATGAGACTCCAAGGAGACATTGCAGTGAGTAAACACACTGCCGATGAATTAATAAAAGGTCATGCTTGATTATTGCTCTTTTCCAAAGGGTCTTTCCATGCCAGATACGCAGATGACTCCAGGGTCGCTATCTCAGAATGCAGGGATGGAAATAAGACTCATACTGCATAGCAGTATCACCATTTGGCTCAAACTGCTGTGCAGTGAGATTCTTATTTCCGTCCCTGCAATGTGACAATTATCCAGGCTTGTGATACACATTCTGCTGCTGTGCTGCAGTACTAGTAGAAAACTACTGTTCTGACAGTACAGAAGCAATGTCCCATCAATACTAAAGCAGACAAGGGTCTAGGTCCCCCAGCGCCTCCCCGTTGTGTGCAGGGTGAGTCATACAGCCAGGGGAGTTCAGCTTCACGTCCTGGCTGTGCAAAGTCTCCGGTTGTCGCCGGGGTTTCCGGGGGGAGCCTGGCATTGGCTCTGGCATTCCCGTGGGTTAGGGAGGCAGAACAGGCAGGGACTGTTTCTCCTCATTGTGCCACAGCGGACTCCACCGGCCAGACGTGTAGTCAGATCAGACAGATACCTTCAGGACTGGATCCTCCAGGGGCCGCGAGCTTCCAGGGAGTACGAGAGGAAGCAGCTCGGTCGTGGGCTCGGAGGACACCCACTGGACCTTCAGTTCTGAGCTGTGTGGGGAACTGCTGCAGTGAAGAGAAAAAAAACAAATCATAGAAATAATGGGACATTCTAAACCGAGCTGAAAATCAGGCGTTCTAGAATAGAATGATAGAATGATAGAATGCCCAGTGGAAAGCTGCTTGCAATAGGCAAGGAAGATTCTTTTTTTTTTTTTTTATTGTGGGACTCTGCAACTTTATTTTATGTATATTAAAGTTTAGGCAGATACATTTTGTGAGTACTGCACCAATGAAATGTTGAAACAGCTTAACTATATTGTATGTTTAATTCCAGTCTTGTAAAAGTACAGTTGACTCTGTGGTGGTGTGTGGACCACTGTATATGGATATCCCGTGCATGTTTGCTAAGAGATGCTGTGTTTCTGTTGAAATAGATAAGTCTTGGTACCAGTGACACAGTCTTCCTATGGATTCAGGACACCAGACCAACAGTGGAAGGACATATATTTTGCAGTCCAGTTGATAGCCAGGCTTACATGGCATTGATATGGTAATACTTATTTAAGACCCTCTCCTTTGGAAGAATTACATTACATTACAGTGAAATACAATGCAGAGTAACAGATAAAACACAGTGAATGGTTGTCTGAGTCATTCAACTGGAAACAGTATGTAATCAGGGAGGGTGTTGCAGCTCTCACCACTGTCTAGGTGTGTTTACACTTACAACCCAGACCCGAGCTGGCTTAGGGTCAATCATATTAAAGATTCTTATCATCTGAGCCACCTGTTTACACCTGAGCACAGAACTAGGCTGGCTCTGGCCCCGTATGCATGCGCATTGCCCCTGAACTCTAGTCGTATTAACCACCCCTGGCATGAAAACAGTTCCCTCCCCAGGAGAGCGTGGTTAAGTCTACCCCAAGACTGCTGTTGGTGTCACTTGTGTGTTTCTGTTTCAAGGTGGTCATTCCGGCCTCATTAACATTCTCTGGCACCATGTCCCGTGTCTGTTGCTTCTAGTTTTAAAAATGGCTCCTTTACCAGAGAGAGAATCAGGGAGGAATGTGCAGGAGGATCATGGGAAGAGTTTTCAAAAGCTCTGAAGGCCACACCTGTTGGGAATAACGGCAACATAGGTAAAGACAAGTGTGCTAAATGTGTCTTGTGTGTCCTTATGAATAAGCAGGCCAGTGCTGTGAGTGGAGCTCCAGCTTGCTTAGCTGATTGTATGCTTCCTTTAGCTCGCCTGGTGCAGTTCTAGCCTTCATTCATTCTAGGGTGTCTTAGCGTTATTTTTTAAAGTTTTGGCAATTTAGTTCTGCAGAGTGGTATTAGAGGTAAAGGTGACTAGAACACTAAAGCTACAGCACTGTGTGCCAAAACGTGCTTAATTAAGAAGACTGACCACATTGGAATGCCCCGTGAAGTTTGCTTTTCTGAAATTAAGTGCTGTTTTACTTTCAAAATTTTAATTTAAATTGTATTTTTTGTTTTTATTTGTTAAATAAATTCCTTTAGGGGCTGATTCAAAAGTAGAAAAAAAAAGCTGTTCAATTTACAAACCTAGACATAAACAGAGCACGTATTTAATTTAAGACAGTTTAAGTCTGGTGGGTGTTTTCCTTTGACATTTTGACTTTAGAGCTTTCTCAATTTCTTCAATGGTGAAATTAGTTTTAGGTTGCATTCTTCTACCACAGGGTTTGGTGTTGTCTCCACCCCTGGGAGACAGGATGAGAACAGCTCCCAATAGTCATATTAAACAATAGCACCCTTTCAGGTGAGGATTGCTCTGTTTTCTCCTAGTGCTCTCAGTCACGTAGGCAGAGGTGAGAGTAAACACTTCAAAGTGCTGCATTTAGAAATTCTGAACGAAACGTAAGAAATTCAATGACAGTCGTGTTTACAGGACGTTTATTTCAAAGTCTTCAGTTCTTAAAGAGTGAGACCATCAACATGAGTGCATCTTACCAGAACTGTCTTGTGTTGTTTCAGGAATTTATTTTGATGTGATGGAGATTACCCCAGCAGCCGTGGGGGTTCACAGAGTTAATGGGGAAAACGACAAAGTAAGACCAGGGGTACAGTTCAACAGGTTGTATTATATTGTATGCAGTCAGCAATATCTAATGCAGGGGTGGCCAAAGTTAGTCCTTCCACTCCTGGTCTTTGTTCCAACCCTATTCTAAATTGTTTAGTTGAACCAATTAAACCTCCATCCAGACCTTGCAGTAGTTCATTATATAATTTTACCTGTCAAACCTGGAGTGGAATGGCCCTCCAGGACTGTGATTGAACACCCCTGATCTAGCGCATAGCTATTGGGTATTGCCAGCACTACAAAAGAAAACCATTCAAAGTAGCTGGTCACCAGAGGGCGCTCTCTTTTACTTCAGCAATACAGTCTATAGCCCTGATTAGCAGGCATTACCCTCTGCTAGTTGGCAGTCGACAGACATGGTCAACTACAAAAGCAGGCAGGGTTTAATTGCAATTAGAAACTGGCAAACAGTCCATTTGCTGTCTTTTTAAACCTGTAAATCTCTCAATTACACATGTATTAACAGGTGTTTTGGTGTACATTCATGCCACTTATTTTCCGATGCTGTATGGTTATATGATTCTTTAACAATGCCTTCTTTTGTAAGTGTTTTCAAATATTACAGACATCCTCCATATATCATACCCGATTAAGGAATGTGTCCTTCTTCTTCTCCTTGTTGTTTGGCTCAGGTGGCAGGCTTCCCAGAGGAGGTTGAGGTCAGGGCTGTAATTGAGGGACAGTTCCTGGCAAAGAGAGCTCATGCTGAGAAACTGGGCTATAAAATATGTGAGTGTCCTTTCTCTCTGCAGTTTACTAGTCAGTGATAAATGATCCCTCCTCTTTTGTGGGTGTCAAACACATTAAGTGGCTCACTGAGTCTTACTTTGTGGATAACACCAGAATGACTCGCTCAACACAACAATTATTCAATTTAATACCGATGCTTTATTAAACTGAGAGAACAGCATGCAGTACGAAAAGGCATGATTACCAATCTCAGAGACACAGAGTGTGGCAGTCTTCTCTTCTTCCTCTGCTCTAACACACAAGCTCTAAACAAGCCTGTGGTGACATTATCATTCTTCAACAACCCTTTCTTTGTGTAGCTGTTCTCCAGAACAGCTTGGTATCCTCCTGTACCGTCTCTCTTGGTCTAATCATCTGAGAAACATACTCACAGTCCATGCATTACACACTCACACTCACAGTCCATGCATCGCACACTCGCACACACACACGCACACAAGCACGCACACACACTCACATACACACACATACACACACCCTGCTAATAAGACATATTACTATAAGAGAGTACAAGAGGCAGACATTGGTACAGAAGATTACAAGAGCCTGACAACCTCCATAGATCATACCCAATAAGAAACGTGTCCTTATTAGTAACATTCCTCAAGCTTGCTTTTACATTGAGTTAAAGAAAATACACAGACAAAGCACAGCAACATATAAAATAGAAAACCAACACCTTGTGAAAATTCACACGCTCTCTCACAGCTTTCAATACACACAGCTGTGAGGATCCATTGAGAATTCACACGCTCCCTCACTGCTTTCAGTACACACAGCTGTGAGGATCCATTGAGAATTCACACGCTCCCTCACAGCTTTCAATACACACAGCTGTGAGGATCCATTGAGAATTCACACGCTCCCTCACAGCTTTCAGTACACACAGCTGTGAGGATCCATTGAGAATTCACACGCTCCCTCACTGCTTTCAGTACACACAGCTGTGAGGAAGATCCATTGAGAATTCACACGCTCTCTCAAGCTTTCAATACACACAGCTGTGAGGATTCATTGAGAATTCACACGCTCTCTCAAGCTTTCAATACACACAGCTGTGAGGATTCATTGAGAATTCACACGCTCTCTCAAGCTTTCAATACACACAGCTGTGAGGAAGATCCATTGAGAATTCACACGCTCCCTCACAGCTTTCAATACATAATTCATATATAGACAGTGCTCTGCCATTATAATGCATTTGTGGAGGTCCATAATTAGGATACTGCGTTATTTGTGTTTTGTCTTATAACGAATATTGGCATTTCTGTTGTTTTGCCTTGCCAAAGCAACAAACAGTCTTGCACTTACACAGCAGCTTGTCTTACTCGGCTCTGCCCGCGCTGATGTGGGCACCCCTCTATATTCTTTCATGTATTCTTTCACCCACCAATCCCGGCTGAGGCAAGCTTACCGCTTCCCTGCTAACAAGCACACAAACAACAGGGTCCCTAGACCAGTCCTGCAATAGTGTAAATCCTGGTTTGTTACAGTATATACAGTATAATAGAAACTGCTACTCGTATTTAAATTGTATATATTTTTTTTATAATAAACGGTAAATAAATAGCACAGAATCCAAGGATGTTTCTACACACTTGTATTGTTTCCTACTTGTTTTGTCACATTAACGGACAGTTTGTTTTTACTTTTAGAAGAAAAATATAATATGGTGCAAGCACTTTATAAGTACTGTATGTCCCAGTTTCAACTTAAATGTGTTTAAATACAGTAAAAACAACAATAAAACAAAGTTTCTATTATAATTTATCCATGCATAATTCACAAGGACATCACCAGGATCACTTAAAGTATCTGGAACGTTCAATATATATATATATATATATATATATAATATATATATATATATATCCTAGCATATTTTATATTTATAGGGTCCCAGTACTATCATGAGAAGCATGGTGGAATGGTCTGGCCCTGTTTCTATGTTGAAAGGAGGTCCTCCTGGCGCGTACCTTAAAGGACAAGTGGAAATTCTATGTTGAAAGGAGTCCAGTTTTGTGTTCACGTCCTCTCTTGCACGCTGTAAGGAGAGCGGTGGCATGCTTATTTTCAGTGCCAGTAGAGTAAGAAGAAGGTTTCACTTTGATTACTGTTCCAGCTTCCTTTGTTGCAAGGCTTTGGATAATTGGCACTGCCAGCCATGCTGTTATATTTAGTTGCATGTGTGAATCAGCCTGTTCCATCACCCCAGAGCGGGCTGACTCTGATTGCCCTTACCCAGAGGGAAAGATTCCTACATCTTTGGAGAGCGGAGTTATTGATGGTCTCTGTCTTAGCAGGAGGCTAATGATCCTGACCTCAAAACAACAGAAAGAAACAGGACTTCAAAAGTAGAGCTTCCAGTGTAAGCTGATTGTTTCAACTGTATTGAAGTGTTACCGAAGTGTCTCCAATTAAACACGTTGCTGCCTGCTTGTGCAGTATAGATTTTACATAAAAAAAATAATTTTGTGGTTTCAAGCCAAGGGTGAGAATGAAAAACATATTTTACTGTTTAGAAAATACCCATTATTAAACAAAGTATTTACAATGTTTTTTTTATTACAGAGAATATTTCTAATGTTTTTATAAATAGTTTAAAATAAAATACAGATTATACCAATTTGACTTTTCTGTCTGAATAAAAATGTAACATGCATGTGCAAATGTGTTACTTTCGTTGGGTAGGGATGATGGGACGTGAAGCAGGCCTGACCAGGATGAGCACCCACGCAGTCTGGGAGAGAGACCTGGTTATTCACACAGACACTCTGTTAAAGGGGCTGCTTTGCTGGGTTTATCAGTAGCAGTCATTCTTTGATAATGGGTGTACAGGTAGATAGCTGTGTGTACCAATCCCAGTAGCACCCAGGCTCGCAGTGCATGCTGTGATTTACCCAGCTTCCTCGTGCGAGAGCTTGAGAGTGAACCCCTTTCACACCAACACAGCCCTGGCATCAGTGGCTTTATTCATCAGGCGCTAATTAGAAAAAATTAAAAAAGCAAGAAAATAAATCTTTTGAAATTAGCATTTTAATAGTGTGAGCTGCGTGCTGGGCAAAGTCGATTTCCAGGTATTCATTCCTTCTTCTATGTTCTTACTTTTATTAACCAGAAACGATAAAACAGATTAGATGACTTGGGAATTACAGCTTTGTGTGCAGAACTGCAGAACATTTCAGAAAAACCGTACTGGTTTGCATCTTTAAAACTGCTTTTGGATCACTTTCTGCGAATGCTTCTCCCTCAGTCCACTTTAATCCTACTCCCTGTATGTTGCTGATTAAGTTTGAACCCCACATGCTTTGGTGTTCTCTTTGTACATTGCAATTGCAATGTATAAAAAAACAATTGTCCTTTATGTTCTTTTCCAGGACCCTCTAGTTATTGAGGTTTCGGTCTCAATGGGAAAATCTTGTTAAATAAATAAGTGAAAAATAATAGCTTTTTTTGTTTCTCTGCAAACCCTGGGCAATGACGTTTGCCACCCCCCCCCCCCAAAAAAAAAACAAAAAAAAACAAAACACTATTCTTGCCTCTACTCATTAACTCAAAAATAAATAACATAAGATGATGAAAATCTCTTAAAGGCTTAAGTGAAGGAGGGACTCTGTAATGAGGAATCCAGATCACCCTGTCTTGAAAACACTTCAGTGTGTTCCTGTGTGACTCTGTAATGAACTCTCATCACTGTCTTGAAAACACTTCAGTGTGTTCCTGTGGGGCAGACACATGGCAAATGACATTTAATAGAGAAAAGTGTAAGGTACTGCACGCAGGAAATAAAAATGTACATTATAAATATCATATGGGAGATATTGAAATTGGAGAAGGAATCTATGAAAAAGACCTAGGAGTTTTTGTTGACTCAGAAATGTCTTCATCTAGGCAATGTGGGGAAGCTATAAAAAAGGCTAACAAGATGCTCGGATACATTGTGAAAAGTGTTGAATTTAAATCAAGGGAAGTAATGTTAAAACTGTACAATGCACTTGTAAGACCTCATCTTGAATATTGTGTGCAGTTCTGGTCACCTCGCTATAAAAAAGATATTGCTGCTCTAGAAAGAGTGCAAAGAAGAGCGACCAGAATTATTCCGGGCTTAAAAGGCATGTCATATGCAGACAGGCTAAAAGAATTGAATCTGTTCAGTCTTGAACAAAGAAGACTACGTGGCGACCTAATTCAAGCATTCAAAATTCTAAAAGGTATTGACAGTGTGGACGCAAGGGACTTTTTCAGCCTGAAAAAAAGAAACAAGGACCAGGGGTCACAAATGGAGATTAGAAAAAGGGGCATTCAGAACAGAAAATAGGAGACACTTTTTTACACAGAGAATTGTGAGGGTCTGGAATCAACTCCCCAGTAATGTTGTTGAAGCTGACACCCTGGGATCCTTCAAGAAGCTGCTTGATGAGATTTTGGGATCAATAAGCTACTAACAACCAAACGAGCAAGATGGGCCGAATGGCCTCCTCTCGTTTGTAAACTTTCTTATGTTCTTATGTTCTTATGACTCTGTAATGAACCCACATCACTGTCTTGAAAACACTTCAGTGTGTTCCTGTGTGACTCTGTAATGAACTCACATCACTGTCTTGAAAACACTTCAGTGTGTTCCTGTGTGACTCTGTAATGAACTCTCATCACTGTCTTGAAAACACTTCAGTGTGTTCCTGTGTGACTCTGTAATGAACTCACATCACTGTCTTGAAAACACTTCAGTGTGTTCCTGTGTGACTCTGTAATGAACCCACATCACTGTCTTGAAAACACTTCAGTGTTTTCCGGTGAGATACAGGACCTACAACTAAGTAACGTTGTGCGGCGATCCTGAAGGGTAGCCCCCATAGAAAGATGCGGCTGATTTTAGGGGCAGTTGGTCATGCTGCTAGCTGAGGGATTAGTAGACGCTGAATTGATTCCCAGTGATTTGCTTTCTGCTGTTGGGGTGCAAGACTGGGCTGAGTCTGAAACTTGAAGTCAGCCACCCTCGTTTGTTTATTATCATTTCAGTCATTCGCTCACTCTTCACATCACATCCCTTCTGAAATGCTACTATTCAACTCTTACCGACCTGCTAAGCCACTACATGGTCCTGCTCCTGCTTATATTGCAGAGATGCTGGTTCTGTGTGCACAAGGTCTTGGATTGTTGGAGGAGCTGGAGTTAGACTGCCCAGGGAGCGCACGCCTTCCTTCTCAACTGCAGATGGTTTACACATTTACAGAAAATGTAAAGATGGCAGCCCCAGTATTTAGTGCTGTCACTGTGTGCCTTTCACCAGAGAGTAGAAGGCGTGGGGGGTTGAAGCTATTCTTTCTCTTACAGTGGAATTGCTTTTCAGAAGTCCTGGTATGGAGCTGTTTCTGGCTCTTGCTGGAATTGAGAGTAATAACCTTTGACAAGCTGTGCATTCTGTTGCTCTATATGAAATCTGCAGATGCAAATTTCAAGGCTTCTTCCAGAGTTTTATAATGATTTAATTTTGCAGAAGTTTGGGCGTGCCTAAACTTTATTAGTCATTAAACTGATTAAACATGGCAACTACTTTTATGATTTATTTTTGAGTTTAGAAGCAATTACTTTGGAACCTTGTGCATGCTATGGAGGTGAGCAATTGTGATCGCTGCCTGTTCTCTTCAAGGTGTTGTTTCTGTATGGGTTAATGTTAGTTTAAGATTAATAGAAGCTGATGATCCCTGTTTATACATGAGTTGTTCCCAGTAAAATATACAAGCATATCAACAAAAGCATATTTTTAGGGAAGATGTCCTGAGCACTAATTAGAATATTATAACCTTCTACTGCTGGGAGTTGCACCACACATGCCCTGTTGGGATCACAGCAGTAGAAAGTGACACACAGGCTTGGAGGAGGGAGAAGGCTTGTGTCCCGGCGGTAGGAGTATATTTTGTTACTGTGCTGTAAACAAACTGTAAGCATGGTTTTTCTTGCTGGAATGTGGGAAGGACAGAAGGCTAAATAATGGAACTCTAGGGAGGGATGTGCAGGGAGAGTAGGCACGAGACTGGCCCTTAACACCTTCCTGCATGAAGTATTGAAGATCGCTGAAAAAAAAAAGTTTTGGACACATGATAAATATATTTTTCATTTAACATTTTTTTCAAATTTTTTCCATTGCTTTATATGGGGGTGAAAGGACATCGTGCATTTGCGTCTTCTGTATGTCCTCATACAAAGATATAAAGACTAGAAGGGTTTTTATATTCGTCCACATATTAGATTATATCTGAGATTGCTTTTTGAGAGATGACTCATTGCTGACTGACATCTGTGTCTGCTAAGTTGCTGCTGAGTTTTATGTTTGATGTTTTATGACTGATTATGTGTTTTTTTTCTCCTTATTTCTTGTGTTTGATGTTGTGTGCTGTGGTGATGTGAGCCTCGTGCCTGGTCCTCATTGTAAATGAGAATTTGTTCTAATTGACTCAGATGGATAAATAAATGTTTTGATTGATTGAGGTCGCCAAAATGTATTAGAACACCCCATTGCTTCTGTAGTTCAGCAGTGTGCACATGTATTACAACACCCCATTGCTTCTGTAGTTCAGCAGTGTGCACATGTATTACAACACCCCATTGCTTCTGTAGTTCAGCAGTGTGCACATGTATTAGAGCACCCCATTGCTTCTGTAGTTCAGCAGTGTGCACATGTATTACAACACCCCATTGCTTCTGTAGTTCAGCAGTGTGCACATGTATTACAACACCCCATTGCTTCTGTAGTTCAGCAGTGTGCACATGTATTACAACACCCCATTGCTTCTGTAGTTCAGCAGTGTGCACATGTATTACAACACCCCATTGCTTCTGTAGTTCAGCAGTGTGCACATGTATTACAACACCCCATTGCTTCTGTAGTTCAGCAGTGTGCACATGTATTAGAACACCCCATTGCTTCTGTAGTTCAGCAGTGTGCACATGTATTACAACACCCCATTGCTTCTGTAGTTCAGCAGTGTGCACATGTATTAGAGCACCCCATTGCTTCTGTAGTTCAGCAGTGTGCACATGTATTACAACACCCCATTGCTTCTGTAGTTCAGCAGTGTGCACATGTATTACAACACCCCATTACTTCTGTAGTTTGAAATCAAACCACTGGAACTGAAAATATTGGAAAATTGTTTAATTGATGACTTCAATAGGCCTCACATGCAGTTCATTTAAAATAGTAAGAGGAAAGGAACACACAGCCACAAATGGTAAAATGCATGAAACTTTTTAGAAGTTGTTCAAGATGTCTAATTAAAGCACAAGCTTGTCTAACATTTTCACACACGCATGCCTATTATTACCATATCACTGATTACTGAGCGGAAATGTAACTGCTCCTCCCAGAGGTTTCCATGCAGGTCTGTATACAAAGGATAGAAATGACAAACCCTGAGGTGTTGCAATTACATGTGCACAGTGCTGTAGATATAAAGAAAATGTTTTACTTGAATGAGACTCGAGTACAACAAAGAAAACATCAGTGTAATTTGAATTACATTTTTTTAATAAGATCATTTCTTCATGCAGTATTCATTTTTACAAACATGCAACATATTTCTTGATGAAGTGGCATCCAAGATCCTGAGGAGGGCAGTATAATCAACATCTTGGTGGACCTTAACCATAATATCTCCATAGTGTATTGTAATGCCTTTTGATCAATAATTAGTTTGAGCCATGCAAACAGCCACTGTTGTAATTGAAACCTTTACTACTGTGTGGTTGTTTCATAGTTTTGTTTGTGAATTTACATAAAATTGCCACTTGGCAACCTGTTACTGTGCTTCTGTTTTCAGATGTGGTTGCAAGGTATGCATGTGGCAATGCAATAAGTATCACAATACATGCGGTGGTCCTGACGGGTAATAACATTAAACGATCATTTAATGATGGACTATGTTAAAAAGCTGAAAGAATGATCAGATAGAGAGAGTGTGTATTCATAGCAACTATACACTTACACTTAAATACACTTATTCGTAATTCAAGAAACAATGGATGAATTACATACCTCTGTAACAATACGATATCTCAAGCAAAGAATGGATCACGATCCAGTGACACATGATCAATTGATGAATTACATACACTGCCGGTCAAAAGTTTTAGAACACCTCCATTTTTCCAGTTTTTATTGAAATTTACGTAGTTTATTAAAGCATAGAACAAATAAACAATTGGAGATAAAAAAAAAGAAATCATGGAATCGTTTTGTTTAACAAAATTTAATTTAAATTTTTGACTCAAAGTACCACCTTTTGCAGATATAACAGACGAACACACTCGTGGCATTCTTTCTACAATGGAAATCAAATATTGTTCGGAAAGTTCTTCCCAACACTGTTGCAGAAGTTCCCACAAATGTGTTGCACTTGTAGGTTGCTTTGCTTTCACCCTTCTGTCCAGTTCATCCCAAACCAGCTCGATGGGGTTTAAGTCTGGAGACTGTGCTGGCCATTTCATGATTTGAAGCCTACCGTCTTGTTCTTTTCTTCTAAGGTAGTTCTGACATAGCCTGGAGGTATGTTTTGGGTTATTATCTTTCTGTAGGATGAACCCCTGACCAACTAGACATATACCAGAGGGTATTGCATGGCGCTGCAAAATGCTGTGGTAGCCGTTTTGGTTCAGGGTGCCACTCACTCTGTGCAAGTCGCCGACTCTGGATCCAGCAAAAGAGCCCCAGACCATCACGCTTCCTTTTCCATGTTTGACAGTTGGTGTCACACACCGAGGAACCATCCTTTCACCTACCCGACGGCATACAAAAACACTGCGTGATGAACCGAAGATTTCAAATTTTGATTCATCGGTCAATAAGACCTTCTTCTAGTCTTCAGTAGTCCACTGGCGGTGCTTCATGGCCCAGGCAAGCCTCTTTTTCTTATTTTGCCATCTTACAATGGCTTTCTTACTGCCACTCGACCTGTCAAACCTGCAACTCGAAGTCTTCTTTTCACAGTTGAAACTGAGAATTGCTTACTTCGACCAGTGTTAAGCTGTGCTTGAAGCTGTTGTCTTGTGAGCTGCCTATCACGCAAGCTGTTGACTCTCAGAAACTTGTCTTCTGATTCTGTTGTGGCTTTGGGTCTGCCAGACCTCTTCCTGTCAGAGTTTCCTCCAGTTACCGAGTGCCTTTTGATTGTGTAGGAAACTGTACTCACCTTGGACAGACACCTTGGCTTTCTTTGCAATTTCTGTAAAGGAAAGACCTACACTTTTAAGGGTTATAATGGTCTGTCTGTCTTCCTTTGTTAATTGCCTTTTTCTCGCCATTATGATAGCAATATACTACTTCCTGCAGTACAATACTGTCCAAATAATGCTTAAGAGGGTGTAGTAACACAGTCTGTTTTTATATAGACAGAGGGTTTGTAAGTAATCAACAAAAGTTGGGACACCTGTAGGAATTGTTAGCATCACCTTTCAAGGCTTAATTTACTTCCATTGCTGCAGAACAGCTGTAAGTTGTTAACCCATAACTTGCTCCCTGAAAAAGGCCTTTTTGTATAACTCTGAAATGTACATTATTTTTCAGTTTTTGGTAACCTAAACTTTTTTTTTTAACCTCTGGCAGTTTACCGCTTACCTTTGTAGCATTTCAGGTTATTCACTGGACTTGAACTGCTTAAATTTCAATAAAAACTGGAAAAATGGGGGTGTTCTAAAACTTTTGACCAGTAGTGTACCTCTCTATATGATCCGATATATCATGTAAAGAATGGTTCACGATTCATCGACACATAATCAATTGGTGAATTACATACCTCTAGAAAGATATGATATATCATGTAACGAATGGATCACAATTCATCGACACACTATAAATTGTTAAACCTCTATTGAGGATCACATAATGAAAGCATTAGCAGTTGACATGAAATGAGATTCCTGGTTTGAAATGTCTTCATAGCATTTTCATAAAGCTATGCAGTTGAGTAGTATGAATGCATTGCTGTTAAATAGGTTGGTGTATACCAGTTGAGTGCTTTGCAAGTCTTATTGCACAGTGGCATTATGTACCAGGTCTTGTGTTCTGATCTATTTGATTCCATAAAGGGAAAAAAACAACCTTCTGTGGAAGGAAGGAAATGCTGTAATATAATAGTATAATGTGCTAGTAATGCTATCACTGTGAGCTAGTGTATGGGTTGAGCAGTGACAATGATATAGAATAGTTCTATTCATGTATAATATGATAGTAATGCTGCCACTGTGAGTTAGTGTATGGGCTGAGCAGTGACAATGATTTAGAATGGTTCTATTCATGTATAATAATATCTTAAACAGGTGAGAAATGATCTGTACTGAAATGTAGATTGTATAATATGATTGTATGTATGTAACAGGTTGGAGGCTGGTCGCAAATCTGAAACGAGCTTCTTAACCACAGCGCAAATAATATAGAATGGCGTTAACTGTACAGTAAAATACATTTCAGTGAGGAGATATATATATATATATATATATATATATATATATATATATATATATATATATATCCAGCTTTGTGTCTGCTTAGCAGTGAGGTGTACTTTGGATTTGCTCATCATTCTGTTACAGTGTCTATAGGATGTATTCACCCCCCTTGGACATTTTCACAGTTTGTTGTGTTACAACCTGTAATCTTGATGTATTTAAATGGGATTTTTTCCTTTGATTTACACAACCTACTCAACACTTTGCAGAGGCAAGAGAATTGTTTTTGTGAAACAACAGTTAATGAAAAAAAAAAAAACCTGAAATGCCTTGGGTAGACATCACCCCCCTGAGTCAATACTTGGTAGAACCACCTTTGGCAGCAATTACAGCTGTGAGTTCTTCTTGGCAAAATTTTGCAAACTCTGTCAAGTTGGATGGGGATTGTTGGTGGACAGCAATCTTTAAGTCTTGCCACAGATTCTCAGTCAGATTCAAGTGCATGCTTTGACTGGGCCACTCTAGGACATTCACGTTCTTGTTTTTAAGCCACTCCAGTATCACTTTGGCTGTGTGCTTGGAGACATTGTCTTGCTGAAAAGTGAATCTCTGTCCCAGTCTTAAGTCTATTGCAGACTGAAGCAGGTCTTCCTCAAGGATTTGCCTATATTTAGCTCCATCCATTTTGCCCTCTACCCTGATAAGTTTCCCAGTCCTTGCTGATGAAAAGCATCCCCATAACATGATGCTGCCACCACCATGCTTCACAGTAGGGATGGGGGTTACCTGGGTGATGTGCTGTGTTGGGTTTGCGCTAGGGATGCACCGAATCCAAGTTTTTGGGATTCGGCCAAATACTGAATCCATCTCAAAAGATTCGGCTGAATACCGAACCGAATACCAAATCTACAAAAACTGTCAAGGAAACTGAAGTAAACTGTTGAATGAAAAGCAGACTGGCCGCTACAAACTAGGGATGTGCACAATCTATAGTTTTGAGCCTTTTAGTTATTTTTATTACCAAAACGTACACAATTTATTGCTAGCCCCCTCCCCCCACAACTGAAACGTCAAAATACAGAACCGTTCACTTTACCTTTACAAGAAGAGCTGCATCTTTGCCGCAACCCACTATTTTCTTTAATGACATTTCAACCTGTCACCTGATCTAAGAGTAGGGTTACCAACAGGCTGCAGAATCTCTGGACACTTTAAGAAAAGTCAGGTTTTGTAACTCGCCTCTCTAAACTACAATGTATTCAGTAAAGTGAGTGTGAATTGTGCAAACTGTTGCTAAATTAATTGAATTATTTTACTTGGTTGTTACCAAAAGCACACACATGTCTGTGAGGATCGTTTCAATCAATCAGACCTATACAGCAGCTGATTGGCTATTTGAGTCTCTGATTGGGCGGGACTGTGTGAAGCAAGAAATAAGAAATAGAAACTGTACCTGCTGCCACAAGGTTAAATGAAAGAGTGCAGATGAGTGCAAAGTTATCTATAATGATGGTGTTGCACTATTTTGGTAGATATTGTTTACTGTATAAAAAAATAATAAATAAATTCAAGCAATACAATTAATCGTTGTTATAGGCTCTCCATGTCAAATACATTGCAGTTTAGAGAGGTGAGTTAAAAAAAAATAACCTGACCTGCCTTGAAGTGTCCCAAGATCTGGAGCCTGCTGGCAACTCTATCTGAGAGCTATAATGAAAAAAGGACAGTGATGAGTGACCTGAATCTCCCTGCGAAATAAAAATGCACGTTGATTTTTTCAGAAATGGCTTCCTTCTTGCCACTCTTCCATACAGGCCAGATTTGTGGAGTACCTCCGCTATTATTGACACATGGAGAGTTTCTCCCATCTCAGCCATGGAACGCTTTAGCTCTTTCAGAGTTGTCATTGGCCTCTTGGTGGCTTCTCTGACCAATGCCCTTCTTACCCGGCTGCCCAGTTTGGGAGAATAGCCAGCTCTAAGTGGATTCTGGGTGGTGCCGTATGTCTTCCACTTCTTAATGATCGACTTGACTATGCTCCAAGGGATATTCAATGCCTTTGAAATCATTTTATACCCCTCCCCTGATCTGTGCCTTTCCACAACTTTATCCCAGAGTTGTTTTGAAAGCTCCTTGGCCTTCATGGTAGTATCTTTGGTTTGAATGCACTACCCAACTGTGGGACCTTACAGAGACAGGTGTATTTAATCTGAAATCATGTGAACCACTTTTATTGCACACAGATGGACTCCATTTAACTTGAATTCTGAAAGCAATTGGTTGCACCTGAACTTATTTAGGAGTGCCATAGCAAAGGGGGTGAATACTTATCTAATGAAGACTTTTCAGATTTTTATTTTAAATTGATTTGTTTTTTCACCCCCCCCCCTCCATTTTTTCACACATGAAAGTCTTGAGTAGGTTGTGTAAATCAAAGGAACAAAACTCCCATTGAAATGCATCAAGATTTGAGGTTGTAAACAGGGCTTCTCAAAATCAGTCCTGGGGACCCCCCTGTGGCTGCTGGTTTTCATTCCAACTGAGTTCTCAATTACTTAACTAGACCCTTAATTGAACTGATAATTTGCTTAATTAGACTGTTTTACTTGTTTTCAGCTCTTGAACAGTTGCATATTTCAAGTTAGCTATAACGTTTGATAAGTAACTTGAACTGCAACTGTTTAAGAGCTGAAAACAAGTAAAAATGTCAACTTAAGAAAATTATCAGTTAAATTAAGGGTCTAGTTAAATAACTTAGAGCTTGGTTTGAATGAAAACCAGCAGCCACAGGGGGTCCCCAGGACCGAGTTTGAGAAGCCCTGTTTTAACACAACAAACAGTGAAAACGTCCAAGGGGGTGAATACTTCCTATAGGCACTGTATGTTGTTATATTTGAATAAATCCAATGATGGATTCAGAAGTCGATCTGCAAAAGAAAATTAATAATTGGGGTTAGGGTTAGGTTTCAGTAGAACAGGCTTTTTTGTCACCAATTGGCAATTGCTATTTAAACAAAAACACAGGTGACTAAAGCTGAGGGAACACAAAGCCATTTTTCCAAGAGACCGGGAGACCTAGTTTGAGGGAACTTTGCTGCATCAAACCCCAAGTCTCCCCTGGTGTGCCATGCTGTGGCCTGGAACTAGTCTCTTGAAACGAAGTTCCAAGTCATAAGGTGGCTTTGTGTTCCCTCAGCTTAATTGCGCAGTTCCTTCCCAGTTTTGTCCACATGTACAAGATATTCACATTATCCAAAAAATATGTTCTCAAATAAACTGCACTTAACTTCCTTCTTAATGGCATAAAAACAGTGTGTACTTTTAACTGGAAATAAAAACCACAACAAAATAAATTCTTAGTAAAATGTATTACCTACTGGGGGTCATTGTTTGGTAAAAAGGGTTTAATGCCTCGCTTATGTCCTCTCAACAGTTTGCAAAACTAAATTTTTTTACATGCCAATGGTTATAAAAAGCTGTTTCATCATATGTGTATACAGTGGAGTCCCTCTGCTATGACCACTAATTAGGAACAGAGTGAGAGGGTCCTAATTGAGCGCTGGCTCAGACACAGTTGTTGTCATGGTGACCTGGTCCTTAGCAGTCACAATGAGGAGCAATGACACATTTTAGCTGCTGAAGTTTAACTTTGGCTTCTAAATTTTACAGCAGCCTAACAGGTGTTAACAATGTAGCTGGACACTCAAAAAAAGAAATCCTGCAATGCAGGATTGTGCTTGACTGACTGACTGGAAATTGGAAAAACTACACTGCTCAGATTAAATCTGTTTCCACATCCTAACATATTTGCTGATGTGTCGATTTCACACTTGTTATAAAGTCTGAATTAGATTGCAACATCTTTACAGCGACCCACACCAGTGTGTACCTCTCCTGTACAAACTGCCGATTAAACACAGACAGCTATAATAAGTCAACTTTAAGCATATCGGAGAATTAGAAACATTTTATAAACCCAGAATCATGCTGGGCCCATGCTAGGTACTTGTTATCTTAAACTTGCTGAAAGGGGTTAACAAAAATAAATGCATCTACTTATTTGACATGTGTTGATGCGCGAGGGGAGAGCCTCTGGGACATCTGCACTCCCCTGACTGTATGACTCACCCAGCACATCATGCAGCCGTGCTTTTACCAGGGGGGACACTTGGAAGGACCCTGCAGGCTGTCAACACCACTAATGGAACACTGATGTTGCAAGATTGTCAGGAAAATGTCAGTGGACATGAGGGGAGTTCAGGTGCTATTGGAAACAATGATTTCATGGACCTGTTCTGAGTCACTTCAGTGGCACCTTGAAAATGCTGGAAGTGGTGTGGTAAAAGCACAGCTGTATGGTGTGCAGGGTGAGTCATACATTAAACATATTAGTTTATAAGTTGATAGCCTGATACAGAATGAAAGTAATATTTACCACATCTGGGTGACCCCCCTGCCAAATCAGAATGTCGCTTTGGTTGTGAGGAAATGCAACAAGCTTGGTTGCAGCTTGCTGTGATGCTACTGTTTGGGTGTGGTTACCTTCAGGGACGTTTGCTGTCCACTTCCACATATGGTCATGTCAGCATCTTGCTGGCTTCCACAAAACATATTGCTTAGCACACAGGAGCCGCACAGCAGAGGTTTTACAAATGAATAATTGTAATAATGTGTTTTCATACACATACACACATGTTACACAAAGTCAGTGTTATATAGAAAATGAAGCTCATTCCAACAGGTGTAGAAGAGGAAGCTGGCTTGGTCGTGGGATCGGAGGACGCCCACTGAACCTTCAGTGCTCCTGAACCGTGTGGAGAGTTGCTACGGTGAGAGAAAAATGATTGGACATTCCAAATAAAAACAAAAAAAAACAAAAAAAAAAAAAAAAAACACTGCAGCCTGCACTAGACAAGGAGCCATCTGCTTCAATAATCTATTCTGAGCTGCAGTGCAAGCAGTTTTTAAATTTTATTTGGGTTTTTATCTAATTTCGACTCAATATCGACTTAATTTAAATTAAAATTCCAATAACATCCAACCAGTTTCTTTTTTTTGGAAATGTCATTAAGCTTTTAGTTTAATTGAATCTTAATTAGACATAACTCTCCTAATGTTAATTTTGTACCTCCGCCTCATTTCACTGGAGTAAATACAAAACCTTGTTAGATATATTGGCAGTATTTCAGACAATGAATTAATGTTCTTTAGATTCCTGCAGAAAACCAGGAGCTGCAGTGAACAGCATTGCTTTTCAGAGTAGAGCAGATTCATGTTGAACTGTCTCTTGACTGGCGTTGAGTGTCAGTCACTTTTTAAAGAAAAGTCTTTAGGGCAGGATATACCTCGGACTTCAGAGCAAGACTTGCTGGGACAGTGACACTGGCCCTGTGTGTCGTGGTGAATGTATTTAAGAGTTTTGTGCTGCCATAATAGTAGTACAGTATTTCATGATAGATTTCAAAGTGTCACAGTTTTCAATTTTCGTCAGATTTTCGTGAAGTATATGGAAAACGACAAAGAGGTATGTAATTCAATATGTTAATGTACCATTATTGAGCAGGTTTCATTCGACTGTATGAAGCCGAATGAGTTCATTCTATAGGGTATGGCAAAGATTTTGGCCTCAGCTGTAGAGTTTCTATCTCAATGATGTTCTGTATCTTTCTCTAATAGGATGTCCTTTGCGTGGCATGTAGGATCACATACATTTTGATGCTGTTTTTAAAGGAAAACATACCTGGCATATTCCAGCTGAGACCAAGCCCTTGCTGTCTGGGGGGTTAGCTATTTCTATAGCCAGTTGGGTCTTCTGCAGATAAAGGCCAAGCGTTTGTTTTCACAGCCACACAGTGAGTTAGTCTCCCAGCTAGTTTAATAATGTACCCTTCATAGTGTTGTGGAAGTATTCTGCAAAAACTAAGCGAAACGCTGGTTATGTCTACCCTGGCGTGTTTCTGTTTTTCATTATCAGGCATCTCTTTCAGATTCCTTAGATTTCTGGTATGCCAGTAGTCATGGCAGCAATGCGGGTTATTGTTATTTTATTTTATTTGTATTAACTCTGACAGTACAGACTATATATCAGAGAATGTACTGAGGTGATTCCACAGTGTTCAGCTCAATATAGACCACTGCATATTGTGTTCTTTTTTTTTTTTTTTTCAAAGTTGCTAACTTTTTCTATGAACTTTTTTGCTTAGCTAAGGGTTACAATGAATGGAATTGCACAGAATCACATTGACAGCGGTGTCTCATGACCACCAAAGGCTAAGCAGAGATGCAGCCTAAGACAGGGTGTGGCCTTTTTCAGTAGCTGGAAAATGATCCAGCTTCCAAGTGCTTAACCATTCTAGCATCAAAAAAACCCAACAAATAGTCTTTCCCAGTAATAATGTTCCATGTGTGCTACAAACAAAACTGTGTCACCGCCTGTAGTGTTCTGTGTGCCCAAACCATCCTTAAACGGAATATTCCAGAATTACCACCGGGCTAATCCTCCGTCAGCAGGCCGTGCCCAAGCTTTGTTTTGTGCTCATTTTTTTACATTTAACATAAAAAAAATAGGAGTAAATTATAAACGTTCAGTACAAAATGTATTTATGTGTCCATGTTGGTTAGTTTCACCGCTGAGTTTGATTCAGGGTTTATAATTTTGATTTTCCAGGGTATTTGTCTGTTCTGAAACATGTATCCCCTGCTGTACCAATAAAACAAAGAAAGAAAAAACACTCAAAGCTTGGAAAGGCATTGAAGACCTGCTTTATCTTTAAGTGACTCCACTCTTTCTGCTAACACAGAGTTCATTGCAATCTGCCTGGCGACAGTATTAGCTATGAGAACAAGATCAAACAAATTCTCCAAGGCAGTATACCAGCAATATTTCAAGTTAGTAACGAATCCCTGAGTATTCATTCATTTTGCAGCCTTAGAGGAAACTCGCACAACTTCTTCATTATATACTCAGTAATGACGCTTATTTAAATGAGCCATTTAAAACAAAAAAAATAACTTTCCCAGGATTTTGCTTTCAAGTCAGGAAACGTTTCTATATGTTCAGTGTTTTTGACTTCATAACTGCCCTTCTATTACTCTGCTTCCATTTTTCAGAGATGGATTCCATTGTGTGTTCAAAGGGTTTCTCATGAACGAGAGGCAGGGAATTAAATGATTCCCAGAATATCCTTTTCTGTGGAGACCCATGCGATACACTGCATCTACACTCATCCTAGTGTTTATCACCCCTTCATGGCAGCTGTCAGTGCTGCTGACCATAGGGTGGGCTTCTCCTTTCTAATTCACAGCAGGTCAATGATTGTGAAGCAAACAGCATGGATTCCCCTGGTAAAGCCACAGTAAACCGTGCTCTTCAAGCACTTTTGATACTGTCAGTTCATTAGCTAAGGGTTAATGTCAGTGCAGCTTCTCAGTAGACAGTACTGTATTTTACTAAAGGAAGAAAAAGTGCAGACATGTCAAGTCTCGGTCATTTTAGAGACTTTTTTGGTGTCGATTTTACCAGCGGCACTCTTTAAAGAATGTCCATGCTTTTTTAATGAACCCCCTCACTGCTATTTGTAATATTGCGTTGAAAAACCCAAACCTAATTTGAATGCATTTTGACTTATTTTGTCTCTTTTTACTGACACACAACTGATTGTTTTTAGTTTGCTAATATGCTTTTATGGGGGGGGGGGGGGGTTTCCATGACAACAGCACCGCCTTTTCACTTATTTTGCCTCTGTTTCCATCATCTGCCACTCAGGTAAAGGTGCAAGATCATTTGTTATGATACAGGTTTCAGAGTTGAGCTCCAATAACAGTCGCTGCAATGAATGCTCAGCATCACAAAGCAACTCTATCTGGCTTTGAGCTGACACTCCACTCAAACGTGTCACTTAAAATGATAATAAAAACACGCTCCCCCCTGCCCCGTCTGCACAGATAACGGCCCACTCTGCTGAAGAATGTCTTGCTAGGTCTGGTAAAGAGGGAAATTAACTTGGTAAGGGACCTGTTTTCACTTGTTTCCTGTCCTGACACTGTCTAAACCAATCAGCTGGAACCAATCGGTGTCCGGTTCAATTCTTAATAACAGGAACACGATGGGCTCTTGCTGTTCTGCATCCTCATGTGACTGGTCTTTACCTACAGAATAACATTGCACAAGCCATACATAATTCGCCTCAGTGAGACCTTGTGATTGTAGTTCCCACCATCAAAATAAGGTAGGTGAACTAAATCACTCCTGTACTGGTTCAGTATCAGGGGCATCATTTAAATGAAGCTTTCTGGAGCTGCTGGAGCTATACTAATAGCTTGTTTCTATGAATGTGTGTTCTGCGCTGGCATGGTACCTACAGAGCATGTTGACAGCACCTTTCATAGTGGACCACCATCAGACAGCGCTTTACAGAGGTAGGCTGTGAACTGTACCGCTAACCCCTTCTACTGCAGAGGGAGACCACTGTAAACAGTATTAAATGCATGTAATACATCTTTTATGTTGCAAACCATTCTGAAGTTCATGATTGCTATCAGAGCTGGCCCAAACAGTTTACTCAAGACCTACATAGCCTTTTGTTTATGTCTGAATTGAGATAAAACACTATTCACTAAGTGTCACAAAGACGGCCGGAGTGGGTGACGTCAGACCAGAAGCAGGAAATAAACGACAGAGAGAGATGGAGTTTGGTGGAGCTGAGCGAATGGTTTTTCTCTCAGCATTTAATAAATAAACAGGAAAGAAAATAAAAAGGTTGTAAGACAAAAACACAGAGGACACGGCACTCGTCGCCAAAACAAAAAGACAAACAAAACTAACTATACAGACAAAACACGGTGAGCTGATATTTAACTATTTATTACTTTTACAATTACCTCCGTCTCCAATCCCGTTCTCCGCTCACCGAACACACAACCCCGAGTATGTGAAAACATGCTGCTTTTATGCAGCTGTACCGAGATTCGATTGCTAAACTCGGATTCAACTGCACATGAATTAATAAAGTGCAATTCCCCATGCTCACATATTATTACTTTTTACTTGCACATGAAGTGCCGTGCAATCCTCGTGCCTAAATACAAACATACATTTTAAACACTTGTGTTACACAGACCCGTTTATATCCCGTGTACCAATGACTATACACCAACATTAACACACAACACAAAGTATACACAGGGGCTGGCACTTTGCCACACTAAGCTATTTGATTCTTTTTGAAAGTTACAAGCAAATATCTGTTGATTGCAAAGTATAAAGTGCATGGAAATGTGTTTGTATTTTAGTTTTTTGTTCTAAAAGTCATGAAGTAGATTGAGACTGTTGCTTTGAATGAAGCCCTTTATTACTAAATATGTCTGGAACAGACCTCCCCACACAATGGTTCAATTTAACCTTGGCCTGTTTACTCAGAACATTTCTTTTTATTTAAATGTCAGTAGTTGATTTCTATGTATTAGAGCAATGTATTTTGTAAAAACCCATCACATTCTATTGACAGAATTCCAGCTTTTAAAAGTACATGAAAAGTTTTGCTCTTCTATAAACACTCAGCTTTTGTGTTTGGTGCATCATTAAAATATAATCCTAAAATCTATCTTTAAATGTCATGAAACTTTTGAATGTTGGTTTGTTTTTAACATAATAGAAATGGCACATTATCTTTATGACAATAAGATCATATATTTCATTGTTACTACTGTATAGGAATGATTTTGTACTGATCGGTTGCGTATTCTTCAGACTAAGGGAAACAGTATAAAATATAAATTGTATATTCTGTTTTGGGAATCTAATGGGTGTATGAAACAAACAAACTCCTCCCTTTGTTGTTTTTCTATAGATGCAGTATTTCATGCTTTTTTGCTTTTTATTTCAGTACAAGAAACTGCCGAGTCCTGGCAACTGGTGGAGCGTCTTCAAACAAGGACATCCTGCAGGTATGATCCCTTTCACAGAGCATACGCACTCACATCTATACAAGTTAATGAGCTTGGTGGAGCATCTTTAAACAAGGACATCCTGCAGGTATGATCCCTTTCACAGAGCGTACGTACTCACATATATACAAGTTAATGAGCTTGGTGGAGCATCTTCAAACAAGGACATCCTGCAGGTATGATCCCTTTCACAGAGCGTACGCACTCACATCTATACAAGTTAATGAGCTTGGTGGAGCATCTTCAAACAAGGACATCCTGCAGGTATGATCCCTTTCACAGAGCATACGCACTCACATCTATACAAGTTAATGAGCTTGGTGGAGCATCTTTAAACAAGGACATCCTGCAGGTATGATCCCTTTCACAGAGCGTACGTACTCACATATATACAAGTTAATGAGCTTGGTGGAGCATCTTCAAACAAGGACATCCTGCAGGTACGATCCCTTTCACAGAGCGTATGCACTCACATCTATACAAGTTAATGAGCTTGGTGGAGCTTCTTCAAACAAGGACATCCTGCAGGTACGATCCCTTTCACAGAGCGTATGCACTCACATCTATACAAGTTAATGAGCTTGGTGGAGCTTCTTCAAACAAGGACATCCTGCAGGTACGATCCCTTTCACAGAGCGTACGCACTCACATCTATACAAGTTAATGAGCTTGGTGGAGCATCTTCAAACAAGGACATCCTGCAGGTACGATCCCTTTCACAGAGCGTACGCACTCACATCTATACAAGTTAATGAGCTTAGTGGAGCATCTTCAAACAAGAACATCCTGCAGGTACGATCCCTTTCGCAGAGCGTACGTACTCACATCTATACAAGTTAATGAGCTTGGTGGAGCTTCTTCAAACAAGGACATCCTGCAGGTACGATCCCTTTTGCAGAGCATACGTACTCACATCTATACAAGTTAATGAGCTTGGTGGAGCATCTTTAAACAAAGACATCCTGAAGGTACGATCCCTTTCGCAGAGCGTACGCACTCACATATCTATACAAGTTAATGAGCTTGGTGGAGCTTCTTCAAACAAGGACATCCTGCAGGTACGATCCCTTTCGCAGAGCATACGTACTCACATCTATACAAGTTAATGAGCTTGGTGGAGCATCTTCAAACAAGAACATCCTGCAGGTACGATCCCTTTCACAGCGCGTACGCACTCACATCTATACAAGTTAATGAGCTTGGTGGAGCATCTTTAAACAAGGACATCCTGCAGGTATGATCCCTTTCTCAGAGCGTACGCACTCACATATCTATACAAGTTAATGAGCCTGGTTGTAATCCAAGCAATTCTGATATGTGGATATAATATCTAGAGTATTATAGAATGCTGAGAATCTCTCAGCCAATCAGAGTGCACTCTTCACCTGCTTTAATCAACGACACATCACAGAGAAAACCCAATTCATGACATCACCAGTACAATATTGAGTTTTTACCATGCTTTATTGTTACTCCCAGTCCGGTTGATGGTGATGTTAAAAAAAAAAGAATCGTGACGGAGACTCTCTCTTGGAATTCCACTCAACGGCAAAGTCCGTTCAAAACGGTGACATCACAATCACACGCCTACCTCAGCCACTTAACGTAGGAGGCCGTGTGGTCCTGTGGATAAAGAAACGAGCTTGTAACCAGGAGGTACTTGGTCCAAATCCCAGCTCAGCCACTGACTCATTGTTTGACTCCGAGCAAGTCACTTAATCTCCTTGTGCTCTGTCTTTCAGGTGAGTGTTGTTGTAAGTGACTCTGCAGCTGATGCATAGTTCACACACCCTATTCTTGTATCTTGTAAAGCGCTTTGTGATGGTGGTCCACTATGAAAAGCGTTATATAAAATTATTATTATTATTATTATTATTATTATTATTATTAATAATGTATTGTTTCATCTACCTTTTGAAATTACAATGGGTGTATAGATATATACTGTCAGTGCCTGTGTATGGCTTATATCAACACTCCTAGTGCATACACACACCTCGGTCGTTCATTTCTTGCTGATATACTGTGAACTGTGGTGTTTATCCTATCTCTGGATTTCACTTGTCTGACTTGAACGGCTTTGTAAGAAGTACAGATCAATGTGAGGCCCCTGCCCCTTCTCCCTCTAGCATCTCTTTTTCCCTTGATGATTCTTCAGACCCCTGACCGTTGTCACCTTGGTCCAGCCGAGGGTGCACACCTGGAGTGCCACATCTTTTCCCAGAGCTCTCACTGCAGAGCTTGACCTGCACTATTGGGTTGTCCATTTCCTTTACTAAGTCTTTAACAGTGTTATCCAAACTTGAGTCATCTTCCGTTTTCATTGATTCTAGGGGTATTTTCCTTCTTACTGTATGAAGCTGAGAGAACATGAAGCCACTTTTTGGCTTGGAACTTGGTTTCAGGAGACTGCATGGCACACCAGGGAATACTTGGGGTATAATGCAGCAAAGTTGCCGCCGGGTCTCCGGGAACCAGGTTTCAAGCTACTGTTCCTGAAAAAGGGGCTTTGTGTTCCCTCAGCTTTAGAAGCCTCAAGCTGGTGTCTGCAGCATCTTGTTCAATGTGAAACAGCACAGTAGTATACTGTTAGCTAGGGTGGCTAACCCTAACCAGGCTCAATCTTCAGACTGTAACATTCACTTCCAAACTCATGTCTAATCAAGTTCTCATTGTTATGTAGGTCCTGGCAGATGTATTCAATGCCCCGGTGTACACAATTGACACAACTAATTCAGCCTGTCTAGGATGTGCGTACAGGGCAATGCACGGTAAGTACTGGAGTTTTGATGTGTCCACTCCTAAAGAAACCACGTTAAAAACTTCAAGACCATTTTTATGTTTTAGGTTTTTAGATGTACGAGTATCTAGATTTAAGATTTAACCCTTTGCGGTCCTATGTTGGACCAGGTCCGGCATTACAATGTGACGTAAAGCACAGGTCTAGTCGTTTTTTCTCTGGAAAAAGCTGAAAAAAACTTTTAATGGCTGAGTTAGACTGATAAGAGCCGAATGAAATCGAAAAAAAGGCTGTATCTGATAGCCCCATGCACCACATAGATAACACGGACATAAACAAAGGAGGTGGCTGCTTCCGCATCTAGCAATCAAAGAATATCACAGACATTTGCAGAGCTTTTTGAGATGTTATAGTAATAAAATAATGACTTGGATCACATTATTGAGGAGTTTAGTGATAAAACGAGTGATCAGGAGAGGATTTATCAGTATGCACGTCTATAAAGAGGTATGTGAAAAATACAGCGAACAAGGGGTGAGGTTTGGCTGGAGATACAGTACTGAGTGTCCTTTTGCGATTCAGTGCCTTTTAAACCTGTTTTACTCTGAAAAAAATAAATAAATAAACAGCTTTTGTGAAAATAAATTGGACCTGATACACCTGACAAGTGCTGAATAAATGGACCGCAAAGGGTTACGAAGAAGGAGGCTCCCATCAAGGTCAGGGCTGGCTTCCTTGCATCGGCTTCACTTCCATTCCTCCTGCCCACCCAAAGTAGTTATGAGAACTTAGGAAGCTAAGAAATTCAAGAACAAGAAAAGGCCATTCAGCCCACCTATGCTCGCTCTCTTTGATGCAAGCGTGGTCTATTAGCACTCGGGAGAGGAAAAACAACCCCCCCCCCTAACCAAGTTATAGGGGAAATGAAACCACTGAGAATCCGTGGCTAGACGGACCGCCCATTTGTGATAAGAGACAGGGTCAGCTGTACATTATTATTATTATTATTATTATTATTATTATTATTATTATTATTATTATTATTATTATTATTTTAATGGCATTTTACACAGTCCAGAAAATACAGTTTTAAACTATGGAATTTTACATTTTCCAAGCTCTTAATTCCAGCAACTTTGCAACGCAGTAGTGCTGGCTTTATTATTACCTTATAGTGAGTTAGTGGCACTGTAAACCAGGAAAGGTACAGCAGCATCCAGCATTATAAATGGGAGCGACGTGAGGATAGAGACCAACCTTCCATGCCAGACAAGCGACAGAAGCAGCTATAAACACCGGGTGACCAAAAAACTGAAGAATTACAGAACATGAGAAAAGCCCCAGGTGTGCATGCTTTTTCAGGGATGGGTTTTTAACCCCAGTGCTTATGTGACAGGGTCTTCGTCGAGTCACACGTGTGGGTAGCTGCTGTTCAAGCACACAGAGAGGCAGACGTGGTGTTGATGTTGAAACACCGGCACAGGCGCGCAGGATTTATTAACACAAACGAAAACGAAAGTAAAATAAAGGTGGTCATGTGACTTTACCAGCGATGGTAATGCACAGAGGACTAGTACATAAGTTGTACAAAAAGTGCAAAATAAAACAAAATACCACAAACTATAACTTAAAGGTGCCGTGAAAATGGCAGGCCTTGCAGCAGCCCTGATCACAGTGATTGCCATGCTTTTATACTGACGCTCCGCTGAGACTCGCCCACCCGCCTGCTGGAACAGCTGATTGCTTTCAGCTGCTGCTCCACGCAGACGGGTAATCGTCCCCAGCGGAGCGCCACAGCAGCTAAACAATTAATCAAATCAAGATGTTAACAATTAACCCAAAAACATACAATAAACTACATATTTCCCCATGTGCAAGGCTTACGAGTTGCCACAGCTTACCAAATTAACACAAATCTACACAAACTACACAAACACTGAGATACAGCACTAGTGTTTAGAACTTGCATTTCTGAGATTTTGTAATTTTGTGAGCAGTTGTTTTTCTAATTTATACAACAAATGTACCAATCTATATACAAAAGAACCAGAGCTCGAACAAAGTGAATTAATAAATACATAATAAAAGAGGAACTTGTATAAACCAGTTCAGCCGGGGCTGCAGAGACTGAACACCACGTCTCTGCCCTCGCTGCCTCGCCCTGTTCAGCCTGGCTGTGAACAATATCCCTAAACATGCAGAGAATACAGAAGATACATAACCAGCAAATTAAATAAAGCTCCCACACTGTAGTGTATGGGAGGAGCACTGTATTTCTTCAAATTAAATCGATTTGATCTAGAGTCCCACTTGAAATCGATTTGATCTAGCATCCCACTTGAAATCGATTTGATCTAGAGTCCCACTTGAAATCGATTTGATCTAGAGTCCCACTTGAAATCGATTTGATCTAGAGTCCCACTTGAAATCGATTTGATCTAGAGTCCCACTTGAAATCGATTTGATCTAGAGTCCCATTTGAAATCGATTTGATCTAGCGTCCCATTTGAAATTGACCTTGGAGCTGCTGTTCTGAGTGCAGAGGTGTTCACTGGAAGTGGTAAGAAGGTTACAGAGCAGACATCAGATTTATTTCAAAACAAAAGGCTTGGACAAAGTCAGGTAAGTTTGGTAACATAGAACAACTTTAAATACTGGACTCCCAGTAAGTCCAAGTACTGTATGTAGGAGTGCTGTAATTTTTACTGTTATTAAATGTTATCTTGTGATTTGTTTTAAACAATAACAATGTACTTTGTTGAGAAGTGCTGAGCTTATGAGTGACTAAACCTCTAAAACATATTCTGAGCTGGGACATGAATCGGTTATTTTAGTCTCTTATTTTTCTAAAACTAATTAAGATAATACCATACTTTATCCTAGCCTGGCAGACAAACATCAAACATCTTTCAGGTACATATATTTTTTTGTATTCAGTGCATGTTGAAAATGGTATCTTCCTTTACTGTCAGTACTCAGTTTTAATTGCTTGTCATTATTCATCTCCTCTGTTGATTTCAACACAAACAGAATAGCTGGTCAAGTGTCTCAGGGGGGGGGGGGGGGGGGGGGGGGGGGGGGGGGGGGGGATTTGCTTTTGCTTCCTTAAAGAGCATTGTAAGTTTTCCTTCTGTCACTGGCTATCAGAAAAGTCAAAAAATGAGACAGGCAGTGAATGATGAAATGCGTCAGCTCCCATTTAAAATTGTCCCTCAATAACTTTATCCATCAGCATTCGACTGGACATGAAGTGATGCAGGCATTGTGTCAACCACCGAGACTGAACTCAATAGGCATGCCATGTTAAATGCACAATCTAACTTGACATACCGTAATTCAACTCAATTGTTGTATCAAAATACTGTATGTTCTGTTGTGTTGAGCTCCCTTACACAAGGACTGGATGGTATCCACTAAGATTCCCTTACAATTGGGCTGTTTGTCTTGATTGCCTGAAATTGTTTTATATACCATATATCAGAGTTGCTCTGAAGAGTTACACAGACACATAGGTGAAGCGGTGTGTAACAGTAACTTCACAACCTCCCTTCCTCACAATCAGCCTAGATGAAGCTTTGCAAACACAATTTCTGCTGCAATATTTAGGAACAAAATAATGATGTAAGTGGAAACAACAGTAAGGAACCAGACAAAACATGCAATGCTTGATAGTGCCTATTGAACAACAAAGCACATTAAACATTGTTTATTCAGAAGTTACAAGAACTGCTAATCAAGATACGAGCAAGACAACAGCACCTTTAGCAGGTATTACTCACTGCACACATGTTTAGACATCACATACCCTCACAAGCATTTAAACAACATGACTTTCCTTGCTTCTGCACGGAGAAGTCACTCCATTGAATAGTTGCCTTCCTTTATGACTTGGAGGAATGTGTAAGAGTCTCTTTTAAAGAAATGCAATAGTCTTATGAAGAAGAGGAATCCCATGACGGCTGCTGTTCCAGTATTGTGTCTGTGCTGGTATAAACTAAGAAACAAACTGCCAGGGAAATGGACGTTATATATAGTGCTGCTTTTGTGTTTTTAAACATCTAGTTAGTGCTCCAATGAAGCAGTTGATTTCACATGACCAGCAGGTGTCTGGGTGCAGCAGTCTAAAGGGTCCCTTCCTTTCATTGTTAATCTCTTACACCCTGATGGATTGTGTCACAGCTGCAATGTAATAGAGCATTTTACACCACTGGTTTGCAATACCTATCTGGGACTACCCCTAAAAATAACAGCTGCTGGAAACCAGCCCTTCTACAGTAATCTTACAGTAACATGTAATTAAGTTAGACTCAAGTCACTCCAATGATAATTAGTGTTTAATAACAATGAGTGAAAAAAAAGGAAAATTATATCCCATCATGTTGGATTAGCCTAGCTCAAAATGTCAAGCAGATTCAACGTGACTCGACATGTATTGAGGAAAAAAGATATTCGACTCAAATTAAAGGTCAAAGCAGTCACAATGTATCTATATAAACAGCACATTGTCTTAGAAACAAGCTGCTATTTCAGTCAGCTGTGTGTACCTGGCTAAACATTATCCTGCTGGGTTCTTCCAGTTCAGATTTGTAGGTTTTCATTATAAATAATAAATGGTTTTGGAGCTTGGACTTAACACAATAGCATGTCTACCTGTAAGTGCAAGCTTCTTAACACAATAGCATGTCTCACTGTAAGTGCAAGCTTCTTAACACAATAGCATGTCTCCCTGTAAGTGCAAGCTAATTAACTTTAGAAAGGCAAACTATGAAGGTATGAAACAGAGAATAATAGAAGTAGATTGAAGTAAAATAGAGAAAACATCCACAGAAGAAGGATGGCTGTTTTTAAAAAATATGTAGTACTAGAGGCGCAAAACAATTGCATCCGAAAAGTAGACAAATCTAAATCTAAAACAAAATCGAGGTACACGAGGGCAGAAGATATATAATGGTAGTCTGTTTAGTTAAAGCATAGTCTGCTATAGTTCTGAGGATCATGTTTAATACCAGCATCACTAAACCAAGTGAGGCTGTCAGTGTGCAACGTTGTGGAACCATCAATAGTTTTAATAATCTCTTATTGATATCGTGTAAGCTTCTACAGTCATCGTTGATTGACAGGCTACTACATTTTGAGGTTGAAAGTCACCTATAAGGGACAAGTCCTTTAGATTCCTGTGAGGTTCAAGTGTTGTACAGGGTGCTAATCCAGGGCTCTGTGTTTTAGGGCTTGTAGCTGAAACGGGGGTTCGCTTTGCTGAAGCTGTACGAATGGCACCAGAACCAAAGCTTGCAGTGACACCAGCACCAGGAGCAGAGAAGGTAAGATTATCAGGCTCTTACCAAGACCCGCTTGAGTCTGGCCTTGTCCATGCCATCTGATTTAAGCAAACAGCTGCTTGGAGTCACAGCACATTCTTTGGAATGTGATGTGAGATGCAGGAAGGTGGAAGAGCAGTGTCCCTTGCTAGCACACTGCTGTTAGCACAATGGATGCTGCTGTAGATTCCATGCTACTGCATGGCAGGCAAGAGTGATGCTGTTTATTGTTTTCTGTTTTGACAGTTTATAAAGATTTCTTTTCTGCAAAGGAGAGACTTGGGAGAAGTCATCAGGTTTTTTTTTAAACGTCATTCTGATATGAATAGTTCAATTATAAAGCAACCTTATGATAACAGACAGCACTGATGCTGGCTGCAAAGGAAAGCCAGCAAGTGAATCCCAGTGTTTTTTATTAGCGTAACTTCTTGGGGTGTGTAGGCGCTCGTTACTCGTACTCGGAATTGTCTTTTTAAGAAGTATTTACCGGCAGGTATTCAGTAAACTCATTCATTAACCTGTTGATTTCAAAACAAGAAACACACTCCTCCTGCACATGTACAGTGGAGTGCCAGTCAATGGCAGTCAAGAAACACACTCCTCCTGCACATGTACAGTGGAGTGCCAGTCAATGGCAGTCAAGAAACACACTCCTCCTGCACATGTACAGTGGAGTGCCAGTCAATGGCAGTCAAGAAACACACTCCTCCTGCACATGTACAGTGGAGCGCCAGTCAATGGCAGTCAAGAAACACAGTCCTCCAATGCACTTGAGGGGCTGTTTGTCTCTTTGTGCTGTAGATATCTTTGGCTTGCGGAGCACGGTAGATGAATAGATCAACAGTAAATAAATAGACGCATGTTGTGCTCAGTTTGTTTGAGTGTGTATTGATTGACTTTTATTACAATCCTGTGCAATGTTTTCCCCATATCAGACCCCAGTAGTTGTCTTGTGGGATGTTTGTCTTATCTTAAATTGATATCTTTAATTCATATCTTAAATTCCCTCAATTCCCTGTTTGCGGTTGCAGTCGGGATAGTATCTGGGTGCTTAGTGTCATGCTGCTGTCCACCGATGCTAAATCTTTTCTTCTTCCTATTTGTGAGCAGCTAAGTAACAGCTAAGTCCTCTAGTCTAGCTGCACCGTTAATGAAAGGGTTCACTTCCTTTGTATAAATTGCATTGTGATGTCCCCGCTCATTTTATTTCCTGATATGCTTTTCATAATGTGAATGTGAATTTATGCAAAGCAGCAACATTAATGCTAGATCAACCTTAAATGTGTAATTTGCCCTGTTTTGCTGCATTGAATACTTGAAGGTTAAGTGCCTCATATGGTATGTGTGTGTGTGTGTGTGTGTGTTTACACAGTATACAGTATGCACATATTCCTCGGAAGGCTACTCTTTGGATGGGGTGTAGAAGCAGACACCAGCATATTATATTGGAATGGAAACGTGAACTCGATTATGGGAGGGATTAATGGGACACTATGAGCTATAACACCAGACCAGGCTGGTGAGGGATAGTGAAAGTAAATTACATGCTAGCCTCTTACAGTTAAAAACAGCATCAGGTAATACAGCATCTGGACAGGCGCAATGAGCTACATTGAAGCACAGTTAAGCAACCCTGGGGACAGATGATGGGGAGCCTGTTGAATAATTAAAAGAAATTGGATTTTAATAAAGAGTAAATGGCACTTAGGATTCGGAATGACAGAGCTGAGTATGATTGGCTGCTCATAGATCGTGCATTGTGACGTCGCGGGAGTCAAGCGCGGCTGTGGAAATGAAAGTGGGTTGCTTTGGGGGATCCCTAGTGGTTACAGTTGTTTAATCAGGGAGATCAGGCAGCCTTCATGACATCTATCAGACTGTGTGTCTCTTATCATTGCAGCAAGCGCAGCAATGGTGATTCTAGAATTCCTACAGTAATACTAAAGGAGGTAATGAAAGCTAAAGGGGCATTTTGTTCCAGTGGTGCTCACGTCAATACATTGCAAACCAGGGCTGCGGCCCAACCAGGTCCTTAATCTCTGTATTGAATTTCTCAATGAAACAATCCAGTATGTGCTGGATGAAGGCTCTAGACTTGTCAGTTCAGTAAGTAAGGACAAGGCCAGAAAAAGGCCCTGATAGTGGGATGGATTTAAAAAGAAGTGCAAGTGAGTACCATATTAATTCATGTCACCTCTTTAATTTCACAAAAACAATATATGTTACCGTATTTGTAATTCTCTGTTACCAAGCTTACTAACACATCTTCTTTTTCAACCACGGGTACTGCTTCAGAAAAGACTAAAGGCTGAATTTCTAAAGTGATTTTAAAAATGACACACTCCTTTATTCGTGTTCTCTGCAATTCTCTACCCTTACAGACCAGGGGTTTATTCCACAACCCTGTCCCTTACAGACCAGGGGTTTATTCCACAACTCTGTACCTTACAGACCAGGGGTTTATTCCACAACCCTGTCCCTTACAGACCAGGGGTTTATTCCACAGACCAGGGGTTTATTCTGTTCCCTTACAGACCAGGGGTTTATTCCACAACCCTGTCCCTTACAGACCAGGGGTTTATTCCACAACTCTGTACCTTACAGACCAGGGGTTTATTCCACAACCCTGTCCCTTACAGACCAGGGGTTTATTCTACAACTCTGTACCTTACAGACCAGGGGTTTATTCCACAACCCTGTCCCTTACAGACCAGGGGTTTATTCTACAACTCTGTACCTTACAGACCAGGGGTTTATTCCACAACCCTGTCCCTTACAGACCAGGGGTTTATTCTACAACCCTGTCCCTTACAGACCAGGGGTTTATTCCACAACCCTGTCCCTTACAGACCAGGGGTTTATTCCACAACCCTGTCCCTTACAGACCAGGGGTTTATTCCACAACCCTGTCCCTTACAGACCAGGGGTTTATTCCACAACCCTGTCCCTTACAGACCAGGGGTTTATTCCACAACCCTGTCCCTTACAGACCAGGGGTTTATTCCACAACCCTGTCCCTTACAGACCAGGGGTTTATTCCACAACCCTGTCCCTTACAGACCAGGGGTTTATTCCACAACTCTGTACCTTACAGACCAGGGGTTTATTCCACAACCCTGTCCCTTACAGACCAGGGGTTTATTCCACAACCCTGTCCCTTACAGACCAGGGGTTTATTCCACTGTTCTGTCCCTTATAGACCAGGGGTTTATTCCACTGTTCTGTCCCTTACAGACCAGGGGTTTATTCTACAACTCTGTACCTTACAGACCAGGGGTTTATTCCACAACCCTGTCCCTTACAGACCAGGGGTTTATTCCACAACCCTGTCCCTTACAGACCAGGGGTTTATTCCACAACTCTGTACCTTACAGACCAGGGGTTTATTCCACAACCCTGTCCCTTACAGACCAGGGGTTTATTCTACAACCCTGTCCCTTACAGACCAGGGGTTTATTCCACAACCCTGTCCCTTACAGACCAGGGGTTTATTCCACAACCCTGTCCCTTACAGACCAGGGGTTTATTCTACAACTCTGTACCTTACAGACCAGGGGTTTATTCCACAACCCTGTCCCTTACAGACCAGGGGTTTATTCTACAACTCTGTACCTTACAGACCAGGGGTTTATTCCACAACCCTGTCCCTTACAGACCAGGGGTTTATTCCACAACCCTGTCCCTTACAGACCAGGGGTTTATTCCACAACTCTGTACCTTACAGACCAGGGGTTTATTCCACAACCCTGTCCCTTACAGACCAGGGGTTTATTCCACAACTCTACCTTACAGACCAGGGGTTTATTCCACACCTCTGTCCCTTACAGACCAGGGGTTTATTCCACAACTCTGTACCTTACAGACCAGCGGTTTATTGCACATTTTTGTCCCTTACAGACCAGGAGTTTATTCCACTGTTCTGTCCCTTACAGACCAGGAGTTTATTCCACTGTTCTGTCCCTTACAGACCAGGGGTTTATTCCACTGTTCTGTCCCTTACAGACCAGGGGTTTATTCCACAACTCTGTACCTTACAGACCAGGGATTTATTCCACAACTCTGTACCTTACAGACCAGGGGTTTATTCCACTGTTCTGTCCCTTACAGACCAGGGGTTTATTCCACAACTCTGTACCTTACAGATCAGGGGTTTATTCCACAACCCTGTCTCTTAAAGACCAGGGATTTATTGCGCACCTTTGTCCCTTACAGACCAGGGGTTTATTCCACACCTCTGTCCCTTACAGACCAGGGGTTTATTCCACACCTCTGTCCCTTACAGACCAGGGGTTTATTCCACACCTCTGTCCCTTACAGACCAGGGGTTTATTCCACACCTCTGTCCCTTACAGACCAGGGGTTTATTGTACACCTTTGTCCCTTACAGACCAGGAGTTTATTCCACTGTTCTGTCCCTTACAGACCAGGGGTTTATTCCACTGTTCTGTCCCTTATAGACCAGTTTGTGCTACCACAGCCTGTCAAGAGCTTTCACAAGGACAACTTATTGCACACCAAGAGCATTGGTCCACTTCTGGCTTGAGCTGGAGGACTTATGACATCACCAGCATGCCCAATTTAGAGTGCTTGATCATTTCCCCTCCAGTTTAAAATGCCCTGTTATGCTCCCTCACCACACAGTTCAGGAGAACTGAAGGGCAGTGGGCATTGTCAGATATCACGACCAAGCCAGCAGTCTGTTACACTCAGGAACACGAGAGCAGATGTCAGTGCTCTACTGTCCTCTGGATGACAAAGGCCAACCCTTTGGGTGTCTGCTTGAGCTCATCAAATATAGCTGTGTAGCTGATTTCATTTCAGCCGCACTTGATCTTTTGATAATAAAAAAAAACCTAGCAACATTCTTTCATTTTACTCACTAAAACAAATTAGAAAACAATTGAGTGCGAACAGCCAATCAGCTTCCAGAGCTAGCGGGCCTCTATTTTGCATAGATGCCCGCTGGAACATTGAAGTGCTGAACTGTGAATTAAATTTTAAACCAGTCCATGCATAAATACTGTCTTTTTCCATTAACATTCTAATCTACAACTAATCTGATAACATAAAAAGCTACTTAAACATACTTTCTGATGCTTCTCAAGAGACAAGAGAAACCATGTCTGTGACATGAAACCGTAATGAACCGCTAATGGACAGCAAATAAACAGGAAAGACACGATTGGTCTAAAATTCTGTCATCAGCCAATCCACTCCCTGCCAGCTTGAATGACACCCCGCCTCCAACAACAAGTTTTGAGTGTCGTTTTTCTATGCTAATTATGTTAGGGACTATTTTCCTCAGTGGAAGTTTATCTGGCAAATTATCAGAAGTTCAAAAATATAGTTTTTAAAGTTTTTTAAAATAAATAAATAAATCATTTTCTATTAGCGATAGAGCCCTCTCGATGCGGGCTGTACCATGTGGTAGACGGACTCTATTGCTTAAATAGACACGAGACTTATCATTGCCATTGGGCTCGTCTGTACTCGATTGATTATGTTATATATGTTTGATTAAAGTGGAAATAATGCCCCATACGGTCAAATGGATAAATAACTTGGCTATTGATGGCATAGTAAGTACTTTCTGTTACATCCAAATGGTGAAAGCTTCATTTTTATAAACCTTGTGGAGAAAAAGCAAGAGGCAGCCATTACCTCTAGCTGTTCCAGGAGTTTAGCATTAGACTTTGCCTCCTGTTCTCAACAGGGAGAGTTGTAACAGGGTCAGTCAGTAGCATTTAGTAGGCAGCGAAACCTAACCTGGCGTTTGTGTTGCAAGTGAATCCTGCAGTGATTCAACTCAACAGCACAGTATCAGTGATCCATTTACCATCATCACTTTACTGAGGCCTGGCTCCAGAATGTGAGGCAGTAATGCAGCAGTGTCATACAAATGCACATTAGAAATGCATATTTATTACAACCACCCAGGGACTCATGAAAAGTGGGTGTTCTAGACAGGTAAATGAATGAATATGTATGTGGGGATTGATCACAGTGCTCACTATAGATTTAAACTGGAGGTATAGGTGTAAAGATCCAGTCTGGCCACAGATCAATACCCTGCCAATCAGCCTCTGCGACTGATTGACATGTCTGAAATGTGAATCGCTTTGTTTGTCTGCTGGACAGGTCAAGGGTTACATTTCACTTAAAAATAAACAGGTTGAAGTTACACAAGGTGTAGCCCGGATGGGTATAGTGGTTTCAGTGTTGCTAGATAATTCAGTGTTATCATACACCCAGCCATAGAAAGTTAAATGCTTTATTTGCAATTGCCTGGTGCAAGAGAGAGAAAGAAAACAACCAGCCCATTGATTATCCAAGACTTTTATTTCTTTATGCCACCTTAACCCGTGACGTTTCACACCTTTGAGTGTGTTGCTTGTGTCTAATTTCCTGGTGTCTGTTTGAATTGACTAAGGTACAGTATCGCCCATAACACTCCAGGTGTGGCTTTTCAGCACCTGTGATCTCTTTTCCTGCGGAACCTGTGCGTTCCAGCGTGGATCAGCATCTTCCCGACAGTGTGCTAGCCTGATACAGCATACAGAAACGAGTTCCTGATTGTCTGTGTTAAATAGAACATTAGGGTCATGGTTTATTCATTTATTAGTCTATGTGTGATCATGGTTTATTCAGAGAACAGAACAAGGTTATTAGAACTGACACTAGAATAAAATATTGCTTTACAAAGCTGTGATTATCTGTGATGATAAAAAGGTGCTTTACTCATCTGTGATGGTATTCAGTCTGTTGTATGAATTGGGAAGTGCTGTGGAAGCTGTTCTTTTTACTTACTGAACTTAAATTTAAAATATTTGAATAGCTGCTCACATTCTGACAAAAAACCTAATAGCTCACCTGTTTTAAAAGGCAGCCTTTATAAAGGCAGGTATGGCAGAATTGACATTTGGGTGGCATTTTACAGTGTCCTCTCAGCTTTTTGGTTCAGTTTTTCCAGTAGATACACTACTAATAAAAAGTCCAGCAACAAAAGTAAGCAAGACTGTTCAGTTGTTGGCTTTGTGTTGCTCAGCTGTAAGTTCAGGTGGGAACATTGTAGTAAGGTTCTTTATCAGACCAGGTCCTTATCCTGGGTTAATTAGAGAAAAGATCTTCAACTCCAGGGGTTAATATACAAAGGGTTATTTTATCATCCACTATATACATTGTATTCCCATTTCCTGTTCTTATACAAACTGTAAGGAAACTACTAAATGAAACCATGGTGCCTGCGAATGAATGCTCACAATGCCAACTGATGTGTTAGTACCTTTCCATTTAGTACTATCACATTTATATATACTATATATATATATATATATATATATATATATATATATATATATATATATATATATATATATATATATTTTAACATTATCGTTAGACTCAACAATGTAGCACAGAGCTATGAACAGAAATCAGATTGATTACCTAATGTTCTGGTTGAAAGCGCTAGTATGACGATGGTCTGTCATCAGGAGAGGATTCAGGTAGTTTTTCTCACACCCTCATCGGCATGTGTGTGAAGCTGAACTTTGTGAACTCTGCTTTCCTAACCCTATCTAAACACTATGCACACTACACATACATCTATTCTACACAAGGTCAAGTGTACCCCACTTTATCAGTTCCTTGTTCCTCTATGTCTTGGACTGCTTTCCTTAACCCTATGCTTGAGCACAGTGTTTGTTTAACCTTCAACTGTTTTTTTTATTGCATATTAATGATAATTTACAGCTTCTTACAGATTCCTCCTTACTATGCAAGCTGATACATAACTTTGACTTAATCTACCTTGGATATCCCACTACTATTTCACTATGACCTGAACAGACAAATCGCTTTGACTGTGAGTGTTCTTACAAGGAGGTAAAGCTAATACATGGCTGCTGGTTTCATTTGATATCAATATAAACCCATCATTGTTAAGGGTTTGTCAAAACTCCGCTGCATAGAACAGCAGATACAATTCTAATAAAACTTTTAACAGCAGCTCCTGCGGGCAATATTTGTTTTTTTTTGTGACTTATAATAAGTTAATACCTCTGCCAAAAACTGCATGAGAAGTCCCTAACACTATGAGAAACCCTATACAAAAGAGTCCCTACAGTGCATTAAATGTAGGCTGACTTCTTTCAGATCTCTTCAGACCTGTGTGTTGCATGCTGTTGCTTTTGTTGTTTTTGTGCCTGAACAAACATGTTAGAAAAAGCTCTGAATATGGGTCCTCATTAGGAGTTAACGTTCTCAGCTCAGAAAGACCCATTCTGTTGAGACTTGTATGAACTGGGATGCCTCGTGGCATTTGTCTCTTATTCAGAGTGTCAGCTCTGATCTCATGGAGATGTCTTTTGCTGTCAGTACCCACAATGCGTCCTGTTTGGCAGGAATGAAACATCAATCACTCTGGATTAACTTTCACTCCAGTTTAACTCAAGTGGTTTGGATGTCTGTCCCCTATAGAATCATAGCTAATCTAATGGAGCAGCCCTGGTAAAAAGAGAAAGGTGAGATTGACTTGCTTTTTAAAGCTGTTGTTACGTGATGTCTGGTCTACACAGCTGAAACGTGGCGACAGACCTATACTGAAGTGTTTCAATAGTAACTGATTGCCGTCACTCTGATGAAAATCATCCCTGCATAAAAACACTTCAAAACATGTACACAAAAGAACAACAACATAGAAAGACCAAAATGTGCTTGCGACAATGCTGAACCACGAAAATACAGCTTTCCATTCAGTGCTAAAGGGTTCATGGGGTAGCTCAATTATAATGATGTGCTGGCTTTTTTCTTCTGTGCTAAAAAGCAGTTGAGGAATGTTTGGGTTATTAAGCTTTTTAAAGTCATGTTGTATTTGCTCTAAATGATTTAAAGGGATTCTTTACACGTGTAAATGCCCTGTTGAAAAAAGCAGGACTGAGTGTATACTTGCTGTCATCTGCAAAACTGTCATTGAATGCCAACAGCCTTTGGTGCATCAATTTAGCTGACGTTATGCTGGCTTACCCAAGCCTGAAATGCATCCAAGCTACCCTGAGCAACCCAGGAGTGTGGTGAAGAGAGAGGGTTATTAAAACACTGATACAGCACGATTTCAACTGCAAAGTTCAACTTTTCTAAACTTTTGTTCCACAGTTCTTTTTTCACTTTTATAACTGGAGGTTGTGACCCTAAATTGATGTTTGTATTTTATTTTTCACCAACCTTCAGTTCCAGGCAATGGTTTCTACTGCTTTCTTTTCAATGATTCATATTCTTTGTTGAGGACTCTCTTGTTTTCTCTCTAGGTTTATGGGCGACTGCTGAAGAGGTACACAGAACAGGAGCAGATAGCATTCCTCTGAATCAAAGCCATGAATAACCCAGTCTAACAGCCTTCCTGCTGCTTTATCTGCTTAAAAAGATACTGATTTTCATTCAGTGTGAAATGACAGAAGGTCACAAGGTAGCACTGTTGCATTACAGAGTGCTTTATGCGAATGAGGAATAAGAGTTACAAGAAGAACATTTCTATAATTATTTACTTCAGCTTTTTTTTTTTTTTTTTTTTTTGCAAAACTCCAAAAATGCTAATTCAAAAGTATTCATACTATACAGAGTTTTGTAATAGTTTTTGTGTTAGAACTGATTATTGTTTTATAATATGTTATTTTCTGTTACAAATTGAACAAAGAAGCTGGGAGTGATATTTTGGGTTTTTGAGTTCAGGACTGTAACGAAATGTGATAGTCCATACTCATATTGTTAGAATATTTGGAATGTATGGTACATTTCAATGGAGAGATTCTGAGCACAGAGTTTAGGTGGGGTATTTTGGAATTCAGGGTCTGTCTCAATAAATTGCAGATTGACTAAAGGGAGAGAAAATATGACCATTTATGGGCATTTGTGAAGGGTGTCCTTGGTTCTGCTCTGCTTGGTTGCATGCATGGGGGGATTGGAGAATCTCAGAGATAACAAGATGCAAAGAAATGTTTGCGAGGCTTGGAAATTTGCCATGTACCCAGGTACAGTGGGGAGGGGTCTTAAATGATGTCCTTATAGGGGCGTGTGGTTCTATGTTATTCAAAAGTGATTGCAGCAATTTTTCTGTGGCACAGATTTCATCCGCTGTGACCCAGAGCATTTGACTCTGCTTTCTTCAAATAGTTCTATTCTTGTATTACAGCAATAAACATATTTTTGACTTCACTAATATTGTTTTTCAGTTGTCTATCAATTATTCCTTACAATACCTTGACAAGGAAAATGAAATTAATAGCTAGTTGAGGCACCTTTAGCAATACTAACCTCTTTTAAATGATTTGTCAATGAGCTTTTGGCATGATTCTTTAGTGATTTTTGACAATTTTTCAATGCAAAATTGTTCCATTTCATTCATTTTCCAATGACTTCTCTTGTGCACAACCTTCTTCAGCTTGCACCAAAGCTTCCCAATCAGATTTAGATCGGGACTTTGACGAGGCCGTTCCAGAACCTTGACTTTGTTCTTCTTTAACCATTCTGCAGTAGATTCTGATGGGTGCTTTGGATCGTTGCTGTGTTGGAACATCCAGTTGCTCTTTAAAATTAAGTTTTGTAGCTGAGGGTTTCAGACGATTGGCAAATATTTTTTGGTATGCTATGGAATCCATTTTACCATGTATTGGAACAAAATGTCCTGTGCCATTAGAGGAAAAACATAGAAAGATATTACCACCACCATGCTTGACAGTAAATGTGGTATTATTTTCTTTGTATGCCTCAACAGACTTTATCCAAACGTAATGACTATCAGCGTGACCAAATAGTTCGATTTTTGTTTCATCACTCCACAAAGCCTTTGACCAGAACTCATATCCATCATTCAAATTCCGTTTTGCAAACTTTAAGAGATTGTCCTTGTGGCATTTTCCTAAGAGTGGCTTTTTCCTTGGCCTGCGACAAAAGAGACCTTTACCATGCAGTACTCGACCTATAATAATAATAATAATCTTTATTTTTATATAGCGCCTTTCATAGTGGAGCACCATCACAAAGCGCTTTACAAGATACGAGACTAGGGTATATGCGTGTGAACTATGCATCAGCTGCAGAGTCACTTACAGCAACGTCTTGCCCGATAGACGGAGCACAAGGAGCTTAAGTGACTTGCTCGGGGTCACACAGTGAGTCAGTGGCTGAGCTGGGATTTGAACCGGGGACCTCCTGGAAACTCCAGTGGAAACCCCAGTCCCAGTTGCAGCCAATGCACTTTGAATATCTTTGGCCGTCAATCTCAGATTGTTATTAACCTTCCTCACAATTCCTCTACTTGTTCTTGGTGAAAGAACCTTCTCTCTTCCAGACCGAGGAAGCGTTGTGACAGTACCAGGAGTTCTTGATAATAAAAACAATATTTTAAATTGGGATGCTCAAATGCTTGGAAATCTTCTTGTATCCATCTTCAGCTTTATGACAATAAATCATTTTCTGCCTAAGGTCTTCAGATAGCTCTTTACTTTTTCTCATATTGACTTATTGAGCAATCATCCTGTGCCTAACCCTTTTAAGAATGTTCACCTACAATCCAGCATTTACAATACTTTTCTAGAATTGGGTTCTGCATTATCAAATTGAAATTTCTAGCACCTTGTAGACAATACTATCATAGCATCAAAGGGTATGAATACTTTTGAATTAGCATTTTTGAAGTTTTGCAAAATAAAATGCTGAAATAAATAATTGTAGACAACTATTTCTTGTGAGATTTTTCCAAAACGTTTTTTTTTTTTTTTTTTCGGGAAATTTCTATAAATTGTAAATTTCCATCAGGGTATGTAAACTTTTGACTAGAACTGTGTGTGTGTGTGTTGTACTGTTGACACTATAGTTATTGGTGTGTTTTCTCATGAACATTTTTGGTTCATAAGAAATCTACAAAGCTGTTTAAGCATTTTCAAACTGTAATAAAAGTTAATGAATCATCATAAAGCTGACACCAATGGATGTACATTTTACTGTTACTTTTGACATGGTCGTCCAGCGAAGAACAGCCAGACTGACCCCGGGGCTGAAAGAACTGAATCTGTTTAGCCTGGAACAAAGCAGAATCAGAAGGGACACCCTTTCCATTTTTATTCTTCAGCTGCAGGGTTACATCTCCTCAGAAACCCCAAAACATCGGACAAACTGCTCAACTACAGCAGGAGACCATTCAGCCCATCAATGTGACCACCTGCTTTCCCCATGATTGTTGCTGAATAGTTGGCCAGAAACTCTCCCACAGCTTGTATGGGTCTGATGGATCATTCAACACACCTGTTACATCTAGTATCAGCTTACATACTGCCGTCACGTCGGTTGGGACAAGGTGTATTGATATGTTCAAGGGATCGCTGTCTGAAAGAGTAGAGCCAAGTGAAGACCAATAGGGGATCTGAAGAAAACCAGGGCTTTCAAAATGTACACTCAAAACAAGCAACATTCAGTTTACTTTTATCTATTTGAGTGTTTTAGCCCCTGCTTTCTCTACCAGTTTAGGTTATTTCACTGTTTAAGCCCTGCACAACAGCTACTGGACCTGGAGGACAAAGGCCAGCCCTGCACATGTTCACTTGAGTCTGCCATGTGACTTGCCAGTAGGGGTCGCTGTAGATCAGGTAAATATACAGTGGTAGGAATCTGTCCCGTCTTGTATAAGCTGCATATCGACAATTAAAAAGAACACTTGATTCCCTAGATGGGTGATTTTTTAAACAAAAAAGGTGACAGACAGATCTTATGATGGTGAAGAGGACTGACCTTGATTTATTATTTATTTTGCAGACACTTTTATCCAAAGCAACTTACAGAGACTAGGGGTGAACTGTGCATTACAAGTGCTGCTGCAGAGTCACTACCAATAGGACCTCAGTTTTACACTTTTGAAGGACAGAGCACAAGGAGGTTCGGTGACTTGCTCAGGGTCACACACATTGAGTCAGTGGCTGAGCTGGGATAAAATCAGGAACCTTCTGGTAGCAAGCCCCTTTAACTACTGGACCACTAAGCTGCCTGCCTTGCATGCAGACCTTTTGCCTAACCGTGGTTTAACATAGTTTTCAAGTCTGAACAATACCAGTGGGGGCCGGCTAATCTGGTGAACAGGATCGACGACACTGTTTTTGTTAAGAGCGCTGTTTTTGCATGGTTTTTGGCGGTTGTAGTACAGATGGTCATTTTCTTCTAAACTGTATCGTTCCAGTGCACTTTTGTCATTCAATTCATGGAACAAGAAAGGGTTTTTATTGTACGTGTTATGTATAGAGTGATCTTTTTTGCAAAAAAAAAATTATACGGCTCATCATTTGTAAACTATTTCATTCTCGCCTGTCAGACACAAAGGAACTGAATCTGGGATCCATTACGATCTGGCACAAATGAACTCAACTAGATGGGGAAAGAGAATCTGGCAACTGCAAGTAAATAGCTGCTCCTGAACTCAAGTCAAACTACACAGAGTATATAAAAAATGCAATTAAAACACAGCAAGAGTTCCTCAGAATGACTGGAAACCTCATAGAAAGAGGAGGCTATTCTCTAACATTTAGTATAGATTCATCACAGCTTTTCAACCTCTAGCTTTAGGGCAGCTTTTGCCACTCAACAGATCAGTTTCATGTTCAACCCAATTGAATTCAGAATGTTTGTGGCTCTCAAGCATCAATTATCTTCTATAGATTCCAATAGAGAGGTGCTCTGAATTATTGCCCTTCATTGAGAATACGGATTTTCTAAAGATCCATATTCTATATATATGGAGAGCTGCTCTGGTTTGTCTTGATCAATCAAGCCATTGCTGATTTCTGCTGAAGGGTTACCAAGCAGATCTCTGCATACTGACCTCAGCACAGTTACACAGTGCATGATAGATCTCTGCATACTGACCTCAGCACAGTTACACAGTGCATGATAGATCTCTGGATACTGACCTCAGCACAGTTACACAGTGCATGATAGATCTCTGGATACTGACCTTAGCACAGTTACACAGTGCATGATAGATCTCTGGATACTGACCTCAGCACAGTTACACAGTGCATGATAGATCTCTGGATACTGATCTCAGCACAGTTACACAGTGCATGATAGATCTCTGGATACTGATCTCAGCACAGTTACACAGTGCATGATAGATCTCTGGATACTGATCTCAGCACAGTTACACAGTGCATGATAGATCTCTGGATACTGATCTCAGCACAGTTACACGGTGCATGATTTATTGAAAGTGCAATAGGGGAACCTTGATCATGTTAGCTAATAACAGAGAGAACCAGCATGCTGTAAATTCTGTATGTTGAAATGCTGTACTTTACATCTCACTGCCCCTTAATACGTATGAACTTTAAATACAAGCTGTGTACAGTATATATTATATAAATGAGTGTTCACCAAGATTTGTGAATGAAGGGCAAAGGATTTATATGTATTTCCATGTTTTTCCATTCATCTGCAATTCATCTTGATTACCCCCTCTTTACCATGCTTTCAGCATGCTTGCCATTGGTACTTGTGTGATTTCCATTAAATGAGAGTAGGTGTTAAAACTTCATGCTGATATTGGACTCGGCTCTCGCCAAAATAAGCACCAACTAAGACATAGCTACTTTTACTGTAAACTAATGTGATCCATCTGCGTTTCCTTCCATCTGATGATGTAGATATCCTTCTGCCTGGTGTTGATGGCTGAAGTGTAATGCTGGCTCCAGGGATCAGCTTATTTTGCCTTCATGGTGCATCAGCACACACAGTGGCTGCAATGCTGGCTCAAGGGATCAACAACAGTGCATCATCCTTAGCGCATCAGCATAACAACCGTCTGGACTGAGCTGAATAGGGTACTTCTCTGGGGTCTTCAAGTGGGCACCTTCCATCCTTGGTGTTTCATCGTCTAGCCAACGACACCTTAAGAGGGTTCGACAGTGATTCTTGCGTCCCAGCATCACCCCCCTCCATCCCCCACTCAGCTAAGACCAGCTTACTTATTTTCCTTTCCATTGACGTTGCTTTCTTTCTACTATGCCCCCTACCTAGTCCCCAAACCAGAATCGTTTTGTCTCAACCAGAGCCAGTTGCTGCTCCTCTCTGCTGCTTCAGATAAGTTCCACACTATGCATCACAACTCTTGACCACTGAATCCGATGTCTAAGCAACTGGATTGTGGAGTGTGCCACAAACCCTCGACAACCCACCTCCTCTGGGTAAACCTGAACTCTCCATCCTCACTGTTCTGCTTCAGCAGCCAGTTGAGCATACCGAAGTGTCTTCCTTTCATATGCCTCATCCACAGCATCCTCCCATGGCACTGTTAACTCTACCAGATGAACAAGGCATGCTGTCCTCCATCCTCTCTTCCTGCTTTTGCACCTCATTATTCAACTCAACTACCAGCTTTCTCCATTGAGCTGGGGCTGCTTTGTGCCATGTAGGAGGAGCTGAACTGAGACCAAGGCCCCCTCTTCCGTGCTGTACTTGCCCCATGATATCACTGATACGAAGGAAAGCCTTTGCATCTTCCACAGCTTCCTTTGGTGCCCACTTTCTTCCAGTTTTCAACACAGGTGCCGCCTCACTCACACATTCGTCGTGTGGTTCTACCAAGTTTTGAAAGGAGCTCCGGCATACCTCATTGACTGGATGAAAAGCTGGAGGCAGTCCAAACAATAATTTGTCTGCTATGGGGCGAAGTTCCATGCTCAAGCCTTGTCTAAACAGAGGCTGTTCAAATGGATCACTGATACAGTTAGAACTGCCAATGAGCAAGCCAACCAGAGCATGGCAACTTCATAGGCTTTGTTCCAGGGTGCATCTGTCAAAGACATATGCAATGTTGTGATGTGGGCTACTCCCCATACCTTAACTAGGTTCTACAGACTAAATATTTTGGATCCTCAAACCCTGGTTTTGGAACTAGAGTGTTAAAGGCAGGCTTCTCATTTGACCCTTACAACACAGACATAGAGGTGAGTTTCTTCCTCAATTTCAGCCCTAGCTACTTGTTACTGGGATTGCGAATGGTAACTCACAAGGCAGCTTTGGCTTAGCCTTGTAGCATTCCAGTCGTGCAGCAATCTTGCCCTTGCGACGGCTTGGGTATACTGACCCATTCGGTAATGGTTACATTTCGTACTTGAAAGGGAACGCTAGGCTATTATAATAACCCTGGTTTCCTGAAATAGAAATGTAACCGTTAACATTCAAGGTAGCTGCATCCACGATTACAGCGGGCTTGAAGGGAGCATGACGCTGAAGTCTGTGAGCGCTTCATTTTGTGCTCTCGGGGGCGGGCCCTCACTGCTGCACAGGCTCTGCAAGCAGCTTTGATATATTTTATTCAGCTTGGGGTCTTTAGTTACAGTTCGAGCTGTTTTCACACTTTTTTTTTATTCTTAGATTTGTGGCTTTAACTCTTTAAATATAAAGGTTACAGGTACATATTAATACATGAAATGAATGTACACACACTAGGCTTCCATAAAAAAGTTAAACAGTCTGAAACTCGCTCTGTTTAATACAGATTCTTTTTAGAAATAAACATTATTTATTGTTTGTAAAATGCATTTTAGCATGGCCAGCTCAAATCTGACAGTGTACAATGAAACTTCAACACGTAGGGAACATGGATTTTTTTTAACTAATTGGATAATGAAGGAATAATGCCATATATACAAAAGGGATCAAAAACAACCAAAAAAAAAAAAAAAAATTGAAAAATGTGCAAAAAAAAAAAAAAAAAAAAGGGACCCTGATCATGTGGCGCAATATGGAGCTATTCACTGTGGCTTAAATAACCAGCAAGGTGGCAGCCATGGCAAACAAACTCTAACAGCTCTGGTCTCGTGCATCTGATCCACAAACACGAAAAACTAATATGTATATTTATCGGAAAATAGGTCCTTGTGCCTTCGATGTTGCCATTTCTCTTCTTTTACATAGATTTAGTGTGAAAATGTTTGATTACTGCATCGAGGTAGGTCTGCATTACAGTGCAGCAGTAACATTGCAAAACACTCGCTTTCACGGCTCTCTACTGACACGCTCCAATACTGGAAACACACGAGCGGGACCTCGTTTTAAAGCTCTGCCGCTCCTCTTTTCAATGGTGCTGCCAGGATTGTCTATCACAGTGCCTGAGCCTTAAAGGGCTAGGTTGCCGGCGGGATATTCAACATTAGACTGACCCTACAGAGTTAGGAGGTAAATACCCATTCGGTAATGGTTATATTTCTATTTCAGGGAACCAGGGTTATCAGAATAACCTAATGTTTTGCTCCTTTTGCTTGATTGGTAGTTGTTTATATTTATATATTGAGTCAATAAAGAACTTTTAAAAGTCTTTCTCTTTTTATTTCTTTCTTTCTCTCTTTCCCTACACCTATTGTTTTTATTGTTTGTTGCAAGCAGTAGTATACTGTATCATAAAGAAAATATAAGAGATGTATGGTTGTTCATTCGTTTTGAAGGCAGTGCTGTTTCAGGCTGGTTTTACAAAGTGTGATAATACTGAGAACTGCGTACACTTTACCCTCACCAGCATCCCTGCGTAGGTATAAAATGTTCAGTGAAATAAAGGTCAAACCTGCCCTAGATCTCTTTCATGTGCTATTAACAGCTGTGATAGCGTCAGGTCCTGGTCGGCAGCCTTATTATTATTATTATTATTATTATTATTATTATATTATTATTATAATAATAATAATAATAATAATAATAATAATAATAATAATAATAATAATGTATTATTATTTTTATCAGATAAACTGCCCAGAAGCTTCTGTTTCATTGAAATGTCAAATGTGTTTAGGACCTTTGTCTTTATTTCATGCATTACAATGACAGCATTTGAATGCAATAATGGGCAGAGGAGCAGCTGGACAGCTGGGGCCCATTAAACAACAGCACTCCCATGACAGCGACTGCCAGCTCAGAACAAACCCGCCAGCATCTCAGCACAATCCCACGGGCTGCTCTTTATGGAACATGCGGCTTTTAACTCATTGAAATTTCACGTACCCTATGTTATGTACAATGTACAATATGCAGAAATGAATCCAACCTTTTGTGTACATCCAAAAAACGCTTCATTTACCAGTATATATATCTCATCACAAATGACATCACAAACAGATGAATAGATTTGAATATAAATATAAGTATGTCCACTGTTTGTTTTTAAACACACTTTCTTATTGGCTGGTTATTCCAGGGTGAATACAAATAACACAGGTCAGACAACAACCCTACCCCTAACCTTCACCAATAAGCAACACTGCTGGTTATTCCAGGGTGAATACAAATAACATAGGTCAGACAACAACCCTACCCCTAACCTTCACCAATAAGCAACACTGCTGGTTATTCCAGGGTGAATACAAATAACACAGGTCAGACAACAACCCTACCCCTAACCTTCACCAATAAGCAACACTGCTGGTTATTCCAGGGTGAATACAAATAACACAGGTCAGACAACAACCCTACCCCTAACCTTCACCAATAAGCAACACTGCTGGTTATTCCAGTATGAATACAAATAACACTGGGGGAAGGGCCTTTTCTTGTAAAGCTCCTTAATTCTTTTCTGTCAGGGATGCTGGGACTCTTACTCTTTAAATCGATTGAAAACGTGTTTTTTCAAAATAGCTTTTATATCTTAGTTTTGCTATTTTACAATGAAAAAGCTTTTTCTTTGTGTCCTTTTTTTCAATTGTATTTATGTTTCTGAATAGTTTGAATTTTTGTGCTAGACTGTTTTTAATTTAATTGTTCATGGGTGTGTGTGTGTGTGAAGCGCTTTGGGATTCTCGTGATGAGAGGCGCGATTGAAATGTTTAATTGTTCATGGGTGTGTGTGTGTGTGAAGCGCTTTGGGATTCTCGTGATGAGAGGCGCGATTGAAATGTTGGATGCAATGTTTAATTGTTAATATGGGGGTGTGTGTGTGTGAATTGTTCATGGGTATGTGTGTGTGTGAAGCGCTTTGGGATTCTCGTGATGAGAGGCGCGATTGAAATGTTTAATTGTTCATGGGTGTGTGTGTGTGTGAAGCGCTTTGGGATTCTCGTGATGAGAGGCGCGATTGAAATGTTTAATTGTTCATGGGTTTGTGTGTGTGAAGCGCTTTGGGATTCTCGTGATGAGAGGCGCGATTGAAATGTTTAATTGTTCATGGGTTTGTGTGTGTGAAGCGCTTTGGGATTCTCGTGATGAGAGGCGCGATTGAAATGTTTAATTGTTCATGGGTTTGTGTGTGTGAAGCGCTTTGGGATTCTTGTGATGAGAGGCGCGATTGAAATGTTTAATTGTTCATGGGTGTGTGTGTGTGTGAAGCGCTTTGGGATTCTCGTGATGAGAGGCGCGATAGAAATGTTTAATTGTTCATGGGTTTGTGTGTGTGAAGCGCTTTGGGATTCTCGTGATGAGAGGCGCGATTGAAATGTTTAATTGTTCATGGGTTTGTGTGTGTGAAGCGCTTTGGGATTCTCGTGATGAGAGGCGCGATTGAAATGTTTAATTGTTCATGGGTTTGTGTGTGTGAAGCGCTTTGGGATTCTCGTGATGAGAGGCGCGATTGAAATGTTTAATTGTTCATGGGTTTGTGTGTGTGAAGCGCTTTGGGATTCTCGTGATGAGAGGCGCGATTGAAATGTTTAATTGTTCATGGGTTTGTGTGTGTGAAGCGCTTTGGGATTCTCGTGATGAGAGGCGCGATTGAAATGTTTAATTGTTCATGGGTTTGTGTGTGTGAAGCGCTTTGGGATTCTCGTGATGAGAGGCGCGATAGAAATGTTTAATTGTTCATGGGTTTGTGTGTGTGAAGCGCTTTGGGATTCTTGTGATGAGAGGCGCGATTGAAATGTTTAATTGTTCATGGGTTTGTGTGTGTGAAGCGCTTTGGGATTCTTGTGATGAGAGGCGCGATAGAAATGTTTAATTGTTCATGGGTTTGTGTGTGTGAAGCGCTTTGGGATTCTCGTGATGAGAGGCGCGATAGAAATGTTTAATTGTTCATGGGTTTGTGTGTGTGAAGCGCTTTGGGATTCTTGTGATGAGAGGCGCGATAGAAATGTTTAATTGTTCATGGGTTTGTGTGTGTGAAGCTCTTTGGGATTCTCGTGATGAGAGGCGCGATTGAAATGTTTAATTGTTCATGGGTTTGTGTGTGTGAAGCGCTTTGGGATTCTTGTGATGAGAGGCGCGATTGAAATGTTTAATTGTTCATGGGTTTGTGTGTGTGTGAAGCGCTTTGGGATTCTCGTGATGAGAGGCGCGATAGAAATGTTTAATTGTTCATGGGTTTGTGTGTGTGAAGCGCTTTGGGATTCTCGTGATGAGAGGCGCGATAGAAATGTTTAATTGTTCATGGGTTTGTGTGTGTGTGAAGCGCTTTGGGATTCTCGTGATGAGAGGCGCGATTGAAATGTTTAATTGTTCATGGGTTTGTGTGTGTGTGAAGCGCTTTGGGATTCTCGTGATGAGAGGCGCGATTGAAATGTTTAATTGTTCATGGGTTTGTGTGTGTGTGAAGCGCTTTGGGATTCTCGTGATGAGAGGCGCGATTGAAATGGGAACTGTTGTTGTTGCTGTTGTAGTTACATCTTGCCTGTCAGCTGTTCCAAACACAGAGCAGTGCATATGAATATACAGTAGCAGTCTGACTCGGGAATGGCATTATTGATGCTTTGCTGTTGTGGTTGCATCAGTTCTAATTGTTGTAATTAAGTCTTCTTGTTAAAAGGGGGCCCATGGGGTTTGTGTTCGATGAGTCCCTTTGCTCTACTGTCTGCTGTCCAGCTGAGTAAAGTTGCATTCCTCTTCTTGAGCTTGTTTGTTCAGAAAAGAGGCTTGCTATTTCTATATGTCATGCCTGGTTAGGGAGCAGCTGCATTAGTCAATATATAACGTACTGGCGGTACAAGCACCTTGACCCTTTACTGAAAAGAACAATTTTGTCCATTAAACACCATAAAGAATATCTTTTTTCACTGCTGCTAAATAAATGAATAGATGTATCAGTTGCCCTAGAATCGTTCAAGCAGCACAAATAATATATAGAGTTGAAGGACTGTGTACTAAGCAAGGAAAGTTTCTGTACCTGAGTCACCCTAGCTTTGTGTCTAGCCAAACCTGCATATAATAACTAATCTAAGGATCATCTGCTAGCTATTGCCATGTGATCTGCCTGGGAAAAACATTTGGGGATTACTGTGTGCTGCGCTGGTATTCTTTCCTACAGACCGTGTTGGAGCAGACTAGTTAATAGCTCAGAAAACACTTTAGAGAATACGCTGGGTAAATATTTCTTTTTGGCACACTGCATGGGACAATTTAGAATAGGATACTTCTCCTTAGAGGGTAAACATATCTGCTCAGCCTCGCAAATGTTAAGTGAAAAGCACAGGCCAGCTGTCTGCCTCGGGCAGTGAGAGATGGGGCTGGCGAGGCAGATGGGCCCAGCAGGGGTGAGGGCGAGCTGTCGTGAGCAAGCCATGGGCAGCACTAAAGAGTAAACAGCTCCGAAACTGGACCTGAGAGCTGCTCCCAGGTTTTCAATCACAGCACAATAAAATAACAGTGCACAAAGCACTGGGGGACAGAGAGGAAATAACAATAGTGTAAGGGCTGGTAGGAGAGCGCATCCATCACAGAAACCCAAGAGAAGTCGTTTATTTAGCTTGGCACAGAGCTGGAGATGGAGGTTGTGTTTTTATCTGTTTGCATGCATCGCAGTGAGCGGCAAGTTGAAAGGGTTCATGCTAAATGGAATGGAATGGAGCTCGCATCCTTCTTTCCACTCTGGAGTCAAAGTGCTTTTTCAGACACTGTGTCTGTGATGGTTCCCGTACGGACGCACTGTCTGTGTAACAGCACATGAAGACAAGTTCTACTGCTCCACTAATACAGCCTGGCTCTTCAGCCCTGACCGCCCGGGCTGGCATTGAGTCATTAAGCAACCACTCAGGTGGCCTTCTCTGGAGTTCAGTGTACTGTAGTGGTGGACATTTTCACAATTGCTTGTTGTCTTTAATTTTGGTATAAATAATTGGTGCTGGTGGATCTTCTGGAAAGTGGGTTAGGTGTAAAGTCATCCAGAAGTAAAAATTGAGCTTAGTTCCTAGAGTTAAAAAGCAAGTGCATTCATTCACTGCACCACCAACCCCTAAGTCTGTCATGCTATCAGTCAGAAGCCAAATTGTCATCAGTCTGGTATTTCACCAGGGAATCACTGATAACTGTAAGGCTGTGCCGAGTAACGCATATAAACAGGAATCCATAACAAGTATAATAATAATCTTTTTTTCTTAAGAACATAAGAACATAAGAAAGTTTACAAACGAGAGGAGGCCATTCGGCCCATCTTGCTCGTTTGGTTGTTAGTAGCTTATTGATCCCAAAATCTCATCAAGCAGCTTCTTGAAGGATCCCAGGGTGTCAGCTTCAACAACATTACTGGGGAGTTGATTCCAGACCCTCACAATTCTCTGTGTAAAAAAGTGTCTCCTATTTTCTGTTCTGAATGCCCCTTTTTCTAAACTCCATTTGTGACCCCTGGTCCTTGTTTCTTTTTTCAGGCTGAAAAAGTCCCTTGCGTCGACACTGTCAATACCTTTTAGAATTTTGAATGCTTGAATTAGGTCGCCACGTAGTCTTCTTTGTTCAAGACTGAACAGATTCAATTCTTTTAGCCTGTCTGCATATGACATGCCTTTTAAGCCCGGAATAATTCTGGTCGCTCTTCTTTGCACTCTTTCTAGAGCAGCAATATCTTTTTTATAGCGAGGTGACCAGAACTGCACACAATATTCAAGATGAGGTCTTACAAGTGCATTGTACAGTTTTAACATTACTTCCCTTGATTTAAATTCAACACTTTTCACAATGTATCCGAGTATCTTGTTAGCCTTTTTTATAGCTTCCCCACATTGCCTAGATGAAGACATTTCTGAGTCAACAAAAACTCCTAGGTCTTTTTCATAGATTCCTTCTCCAATTGCAATATCTCCCATATGATATTTATAATGTACATTTTTATTTCCTGCGTGCAGTACCTTACACTTTTCTCTATTAAATGTCATTTGCCATGTGTCTGCCCAGTTCTGAATCTTGTCTAGATCATTTTGAATGACCTTTGCTGCTGCAACAGTGTTTGCCACTCCTCCTACTTTTGTGTCGTCTGCAAATTTAACAAGTTTGCTTACTATACCAGAATCTAAATCATTAATGTAGATTAGGAATAGCAGAGGACCTAATACTGATCCCTGTGGTACACCGCTGGTTACCACACTCCATTCTGAGGTTTTTCCTCTAATCAGTACTTTCTGTTTTCTACATGTTAACCACTCCCTAATCCATGTACATGTGTTTCCTTGAATCCCAACTGCGTTCAGTTTGAGAATTAATCTTTTGTGCGGGACTTTGTCAAAAGCTTTCTGGAAATCTAAATAAACCATGTCATATGCTTTGCAATTATCCATTATCGATGTTGCATCCTCAAAAAAATCAAGCAAGTTAGTTAGGCACGATCTCCCTTTCCTAAAACCATGTTGACTGTCTCCCAGTACCCTGTTACCATATAGGTAATTTTCCATTTTGGATCTTATTATAGTTTCCATAAGTTTGCATATAATAGAAGTCAGGCTTACTGGTCTGTAGTTACCTGGTTCAGTTTTGTTTCCCTTTTTGTGGATCGGTATTACGTTTGCAATTTTCCAGTCTGTCGGTACCACCCCTGTGTCAAGAGACTGCTGCATGATCTTGGTTAGCGGTTTGTAAATTACTTCTTTCATTTCTTTGAGTACTACTGGGAGGATCTCATCCGGCCCAGGGGATTTGTTTATTTTAAGAGCTCCTAGTCCCTTTAACACTTCTGCCTCAGTTATGCTAAAGTTATTTAAAACTGGATAGGAACTGGATGACATGTGGGGCATGTTGTCAGTATCTTCCTTTGTAAAAACTTGTGAAAAGTAATCATTTAACATATTTGCTATTTTTTTTTCTTCCTCTATGATTTTGCCATTTGTATCTCTTAAACATTTAATCTCCTCTTTGAATGTTCTCTTGCTGTTGTAATATTGGAAAAACATTTTGGAATTGGTTTTAGCTTCTTTAGCAATGTTCATTTCTATTTCTCTCTTGGCCTTTCTAACTTCCTTTTTGACTTGCATTTGCAGTTCTGTGTACTCTTTCTGTGTACTTTCTTTTTGGTCCTTTTTTAATGCTCTGTAAAGTGCCTTTTTTCGCTGAATATTTTTTTTAATTGATCTATTAAACCATTTTGGCAATCTTAGGGGCGGTTAACAGAGTACGAGTTTTACAAGTAAAAAAGGACACTTTCTTTTCAGATGTATACCATCTCTGAGTCCTCGGCACACACTTATTAACAAAACTCTAAAGAGTGATGTATGTACATCCCTATAATAATGCCATTGCATATTTAACACACAAATAATGATGTCACACAGTTATAAATAGCCTCAAACAAAGCTCCAAAATTCAGCAGCTGTCTTGTTCCTAAATATTTTGTTATCAGGATGGTGTTCGCCCAAAAATGACATGCTGTCAATATAAATATAGAATTATGAAAAGACCCGAAGAGGATCAGAGTCCTTGGTCTGGAATAAAATAGCCTTTCAGTGTTCTTATAAACCTCATACCCAATTTAACAGCTGCCTCGACTGGGCTGAGCGGCTATACTTCGGGGGGGGGGTCTCAAAACACTGACGTTACAGAACCATTTCTCTGTCTTGTGAACTGTTTCTGGGGAATAAAAACAGAACTGCTGGAAAATCAATTCAAACATCACAGCTGCCACCACCAACCTTTTCATATATATACAGTGCCAAGAAAAAGTTTGTGAACCCCAATGATAATTATGGAAATTCCATTGTTTTACCGTGACAGCCTTTTTGAATCAAAACCAGTCTTTTCTTAAATATCCAATAAGGGTTATATTAATCAATTCCATGTCTTTTGAAACAAAATGATGTATAAATTAGACAAACAATTAGTAATTAAGATTCAGGGTATGTGAAAAAGTAAGCAAACCCCTGTTTTTTATCAGCTCAATTATGGGGATAATTAGAACCAGGTGTTTAAATAATTAGGTAGATCTTCAGGGATAGGTTTGAGAGGCCCCACCCTATATAAAGATCAGAAACTTTGTGAGTTTGGTCTTCACCATACAGGTGTGTGGAAACAGGTCATGCCACGATCAAAAGAAATCTCTGAAGACCTCAGAAAAACAGTTATTGATGCTCAGCAGTCTAGAAAAGGTTACAAAACCATTTCTAAGAATTTGGGGCCCCACCAATCCACTTTCAGTCTACAAATGGAGAAAGTTCAAAACCACATTCACTCTACCCAGGAGCGGTCATCCTATCAAAATTTCTCAAAGAACAAATCGGAAAATCATCAAGGAAGTCACAAAGAACACCAGAGTGACATCCAAAGATCTGAATGCCACTCTCGTCTTGGCTAATGCAAGTGTTCATGACTCAACTATCAGAAACAGACTGAACAAGAATGGTGTTCATGGATGGATAGCCAGGAGGAAACCACTGCTCTCTAAAAAGGACATTGCTGCCCGTCTGAAGTTCGCCAAAGAGCACATAGATGATCCACAAGACTTCCGGAACAATGTTCTCTGGACAGATGAGCCAAAGATAGAACTTTTTGGCCTCAATGAGAAACGTTATGTTTGGCGAAAACCAAACACTGTGTTCATACAGATGAACCTCATCCCAACCGTCAAGCATGGTGGTGGGAGTGTGATGGTTTGTGGCTGCTTTGCTGCCTCAGGACCTGGATGGCTTGCCATCATTGACACAACCATGAATTCTGCATTGTATCAGAAGATTCTAGTGGAGAATGTCAGACCATCCGTCCGTGAGCTGAAGCTGAACCGAAAGTGGGTCATGCAGCAAGACAATGATCCTAAACATACAAGCAGATCTACAAAAGAATGGCTGTAGAAGAAGAAATTCCATCGAGATGTTGTGGCAGGAACTGAAGCAAGCTGTTCATGCAAGGAAACCCTCAAATGTCATAGAGTTGAAGCAGTTCAGTAAGGAGGAATGGGCCAAAATTCTTCAAAACCGATATGAGAGACTGACCAACAGTTACAGGAAACACTTAGTTGAAGTCATTGCTGCTCAAAGGGGTGCCACCAGTTACTGAATCTGAAGGTTCATATACTTTTTCACACATGGATATTGAATGTTGAATCATTTGTGGATAAATAAATGTTGAAAAAGCATCATGTTTTTGTGTCATTTGTTTTATCAGGTTATCTGTATCTATTATTAGGACTTAGATTAAGATCTAATAACATTTTAGGTTTGAAATATAAAAATCCTAAGGGATTCACAAACATTTTCTCGGCACTGTATGTGTATATATATATATATTGGATAATGAAGAAATAATGCCATATATACAAAAGGGACCAAAAGCAACAAAAAAAAATTAACAATTGGAAAATGTGCAAAAGAAAAAAAAAGGGACCCTGATCACGTGGCACAATATGGAGCTATTCACTGTGGCTTAAATGACCAGCAAGGTGGCAGCCATGGCAACCAAACTCTAATATATATATGAGGTCACATCACGGATGCGGGAAGTGGGGTTGCTGGGGGTGTGGCCGCGTTTATTTACAAATGTGTCCTGACCTGACCTAGCAGCTAGTTTCGATATGATAACTGTGTGTTTAACCCTTTCAGGTCCATTTATTCAGCACCTGTCAGGCATCAGGTCCAGTTTATTTTCACACGTGCTGTTTATTTTACATGCACTGTTTAAAAGTCATTTTATTCGCAGTAAGACAGTTTAAAAGGCACTGCATATCAACATGACACTCAGAACTGCATCTCCAGCCCTGCCCCACTTCCTCCTTGTTCACTGTATTTTTCACATACCTCTTTATAGATGTGCATACTGATAAATCCTCTCCTGATCACTCGTTTTATCACCAAACTCCTCAATAATGCGATCCCAGTCATTATTTTATTACTATAACATCTCAAAAAGCTCTGCAAATGTCAGTGATATTCTTTCAGCACTGGATGCGGAAGCAGCTATCTTGCTTATTTATGTCTGTGTTATGTCTGTGGCGAAGGGACTATGCATATTACTCAAATCTGCCTCCTTTTTTTTGGCTTCTATTGGCCTCACTTGGCCATTGAAAGCTTTTCTCTGCTTTTTCCAGACAAAAAACAACTAGAGACCTGTGCTTGATGTCTTTTTGATGTTTGACCCTGTCCAACATTGGACTGGAAATGAAAAATTGTAACGTCAGACCTGGTCCGACATAGGACCGCAAAGGGTTAACAATGTGGGATGGCAAAACATTAAAAATGAATCTCTGTAATGTCCAGAACCGCATTTAAACAGTCAAGAACAAAGAATATTTAACTGTTAACATGTGTCAATATATTTCAATAAACAAATCATAACCCTCCTGCGTTTCTTTTTACTAGTAGTAAGAACCAGTCCACGTTCTGTATGCCACTTATTTTAATTTAATTAAAGAAATCCTGCTCTGAACTGTACTGTTAGTGGTGCTGTCTTCTCTGTCGTGTTTTTTTTATTCACTATGCCCTTTTATAACTGTGACTGCAACAGCCCATCATTTCTATTAGTAGGCTCACAATAGTACTGTAATTGGAATTTGAGATTTTTTTAGTATGGATTCAAGTAGAAAGTGACATTTTATGTTTCCGGTAAGCACTCAGAAGAGACGTTCAATTGCTAAGGAAGGTAGATTAGCAAGGTCAGCTTACCTCTGTTTTAATGTATAACTGTGTTTCTTGCCATGGCACTTTCATTTTTCGCTTCCAGTAGAACATAGTTCAGAATGGATGTTAAAAAGCAGGTAGCTTCACCTGTGATTTTGTTACTGGTATTTATTTATTGTTTTAATTATTTTTACATTCCCTTTACTATTTATGATGTTTGCTATCTAGACTGGCTCTAAGTTTTGATGTTCTGAAATGTTATTGTTTATTTATCAGGAAATGGGCCTGGCTTTTAACTTGCTTTGAGATTGTATGAGGAGTTTTAATACTTTCAGTCCTGAATTATTTGCATCGAGCTGAAGAATGGAAAGTTGTACAATTTTTTTTTGAGTATACGTGAGAACAGGATAAAAAAAACATCCAACGTGACATCTGACGGCATAACAGACGAAGCTAAGATAAGATAAGGACGGAAAATGTTCATCTTGCTTTGAGCTTGAAGGGGGGAGCATTCAGTGCCAGGGCAGAACATGTTTCCTCTTTTCATTCAAATCATGTGACAATAATGGCCTATGAAAAAGGAGTCAGTATTGAAGCAACAGAACCCAGAATGGTTGGTGGAGCCCTAAGAAATGCAAATGAGATGGGACATATTTCTGCTAAAGATAACTCGGTCCAAGGGGACACTTGACATGTCTGTTGTTATTTTTACATTTATTCCTGTTTTTATTTAGTTTGACATTAAATGCCTTTAAAAGGTGGACATAAAAAAACCTAATTATTCTACAATTTCACATTTACTGTTCTTCAAGTATGCATTTCAATATTTAAGAACATACTGCATGTTATATAATAACTCTACAAAAAATTATACATGTGGAATGTGACCACGCTATTTTCTTCTGCTTTATAAATGTTTAATCGTGAAATATCTTGAAATAACAACTTTTTAGAGCATGAAATGCCGTCAAATAAGCCTTTTTCCTCCGTGAAAAACACAGCCCTAGTAATTGGGTGTGGAAACATCAGCCCTCTAACAGACTGTCAGGTCATCAGTCTCTCTGATTGGAAATCAGCTGAAACCCAGAGGTGCTCTCTTTATGTATCACTGAACACAAGTCAGGGATGCCATTTGCATTTAGAAATGAATGAAAGTGTGTGCAACATATTGCAGGGGTTTTGTTCACTCCTTATCCATCTTAAATGTTAATAAAATAAAATGGTACTAGATCCATGAAATCAATAGTTCATTACCACAGCTCTTTAGGCACACGTGTGCTGTAACAGAAAAGGGTAGCTGTGGGTGTAAGGAATTGCTTAGCTTGGCTTTCCTTTTATTGATGAATAACCCATTGATCTGTCTTCTGACGAGAAGTCAGCAGAACATCATATTTGAACAGAGCTCCGTGGTAGAGACAGTCTTAAACCAGGCATCTTTTTACAAGGTTTGATCTCACGCTGGCCTTGTTCAAGTTTGACATAGGGTTTATATACTACGTTTTATATAAAGCCTTTTAAGAGAGTGGATTGAAACATGACCCCATCATTTTCTATTTTTGCTTCATAAAGGCTAGTCACATTGTTTTTGATACCGAGATAAAGGCCAATTAAACGCTTGTCACTTTGTATGTCTGTGTGCAGGGGTTCACAACACACACACAACCAGCCCTGCAGGGGTCTCAAAGCTTTCTGCAGCTTTAAAGGGTGATGACACAGTGAAGTCACGTGACTTGTGGAGCCCTGAGTTCCCAGGCAGCTCGGCAGTCCCATAAGCTGCTTGATTGATTACCTTCAGTTATTGATACAGAGGGCCTTTCGGGGAGAAGCAATCATAATCAGACTAGATTTTCAGCAGCCATGACAATAGCAGCCCCCCAAAAGCACCTGAACTGGGAGCTCTGTAATCGAGATGACATGTGCAAACAAACGGAATCGTTCATTCTAACTCCTTCGCTTGGTGAAAGAAGGAAGAACACCGTATTGCTTATACAAATGCCAGCTGCAGAACAGTGCTCCACCTATCCATGTGTAAAGCTGCAGTGTTCCACAATGATATTCATTTTTATACTGGTGTCTGTTTATCAGATTCTTCCTTGGTATTCTGCGGCCTTTTGAAAAGTCTAAAGCTGAGGGAACTTTGTGCCTTAGAACTTGGTTTCAGGAGACAAAAAAACGTTTTCTTGGAACCGGGTTTCAAGCCACCTTGAAAAAGTGGCTTCATGTTCCCTCAGCAGAAAGTATTTTTAGCTTTAGGGACTCAAGGCTCCTCACCTCTTGAAACCTGCTTTCCACAACGTCCCTCAGTGAAACAAACAAGACTGTGTATCAGGACAGTGGCTGAGAATAAAAAGGTGACCAGGCACTACCTAAAGAAATGCCTGAACCACTATACAAGAGAGATGTCTCGTCTGAAGGGGGTCAGAATCCAGAACAATAGCGTGTCAAACAACTCTGCCCATTCCATCCCTTACCCTCAGCAATCAGCACCTTCCAATCTGGGAGAATCTGCCATGAGTATCCAGCAACCACGTCAGAATCTACAATGCCAGTGAGTCACATAATACACACTCCTGCTACCACTTGCAGCTCCTATAGCAATTTTTTTTTCTTCCTGTGGTGAAGCAATAAAAAAAAGGCAAAGTTTAAAAAAAAGTTCCACCTTCAAAAAGCTATTTCATTGTTCACAGGTTTTCCATGCTGTGAAGCAGAAGCCTAATTATAATTTAATAAATAAGATGCATTGCTGTGCTGTTTCCAGAATGTATTTTATTTTTAAATGCTGTTTACACTAGATCCCACTGCTAGTTCAAACTGCATTTTAATATAAGAATAAAACATTGTAATGCATTTTTCTGGCCCTCATAGGAGCAGTGGAATAATGTGAAGGGCTTTAAGATTTTCAGTTCATATTATGTTTTGCTGGCATTGGATTTGCATAAACAGCAGCCCATACATTTAACAATATTTTCTGCAACACATCCAGGACTTGTTAGGATTAGAGCTTGGTTTCTATGTGCTTGTGTAAGACTACAACAGATGTTCTTGAAGTGTCCACGAGATTGATAGCTCTGCGATTCAGCTGCATGCTAATAGGTACAAATTAGCATGAGGAAGGGGGTAGGGGGGCAGGGGTATCAGCCTGTGCTTCATCACAAAGAACATGCAAATGAGCAGCTTTGTGAGGCAACACTGTTCCCAAGGATATCCACAAGGAGCGCTATAGCAAAACAACATTCCATAGATGACATTTACAGGAATGGGAGTGAAACTGAATAGAGATTGTATGGTGAGATTACACTGTGTTGTTATTATTATTATTATTATTATTATTATTATTATTATTATTATTATTATTATTATTATTATTATTACTGTGTTGTTCTTCACCTTTTCTTGTGCTTTTTAATTTCTTGTTTATGCAAACAGAGTGTATGTAAGGGCACAGGCAAATACAGTAATGTACTAATATGTTAAAGACTGGATTTCAGCTTGGACGCCTCTTATGGTGTCGTCTCAGCTAGTATCGTTCACCTTTTATTCTGCATCCATGTTAAAATGACAGCTCTGGCTTGCTGTTGCAGTGGGCAGTGTTGTGTGATACACTGCTGTTACGGATTCTGTCCCTGTCAGTGTGTATATGAAAACCACAAATGCAGACAAGCCTGTCTCTTTTGCATTGTGGTAAGACGCTCACTGGCGGTGTGTGGCGTTGCTGGTTATCTGTACAGCCAGTCGCTCATGTTGCTCTTGTTGTACCAGTGGATCACAATGGTATATCTGATTTAAGGATGGCTATATAGGTGCCCATTGTTGTACAGTGGATCTCAATGGTATGGATGATGTAAGGATTTCATTGCCCATTGTTGTACATGGATCTAATGGTATGCATGATTTAAGGATAGCTATCATAGGTGCCCATTGTTGTACAGTGGATCTCAATGGTATGAATGATTTAAGGATGGCTATCATAGGTGCCCATTGTTGTACAGTGGATCTCAATGGTATGGATGATTTAAGGATGGCTATCATAGGTGCCCATTGTTGTACAGTGGATCTCAATGGTATGGATGATTTAAGGATGGCTATCATAGGTGCCCATTGTTGTACAGTGGATCTCAATGGTATGGATGATTTAAGGATGGCTATCATAGGTGCCCATTGTTGTACAGTGGATCTCAATGGTATGGATGATTTAAGGATGGCTATCATAGGTGCCCATTGTTGTACAGTGGATCTCAATGGTATGAATGATTTAAGGATGGCTATCGCTAAAGTACATTAGCAGAAAGAAGACCATTTATAGACGCCCTAAAGCTAGTTACATGGAGAAACTTTGGGGCTTGGAACTTGGTTTCAGGAGACTGCATGGCACAACAGGGAGAGACATGTGGTTTGACACAGCAAAGTTACCTCAAACTAGGTCTCCCAATCTCCTGGAACCAGGTTTCAAGCCCCTGTTCCCAAAAAAGTGGCTTCACATTCCCTCAGTTTAATGGGTTGAGAAGTAAAATAATTTTGCAATAGGTCACCCACTAACTATCAGAAATAGTATTGAAGATAGGAACTTACAGGCAGTCATTATGAGTCCACACTTCCAATCTGCTGTAAGGAGGGGAGACAGTTAAGGCCTTAGCATGCATGCAGCCATTTATAAAAGAACATGTTTTCTGAAAGCTTGGTTATTACCCCTTTAAGACATTAAAGAACACGTTTTCTGAAAGCTTGGTCATTGCCCCTTTAAGACAGTAAAGAACATGTTTTCTGAAAGCTTGGTCATTGCCCCTTTAAGACAGTAAAGAACATGTTTTCTGAAAGCTTGGTCATTGCCCCTTTAAGACAGTAAAGAACATGTTTTCTGAAAGCTTGGTCATTGCCCCTTTAAGACAGTAAAGAACATGTTTTCTGAAAGCTTGGTCATTGCCCCTTTAAGACGTTAAAGAACATGTTTTCTGAAAGCTTGGTCATTGCCCCTTTAAGACAGTAAAGAACATGTTTTCTGAAAGCTTGGTCATTGCCCCTTTAAGACAGTAAAGAACATGTTTTCTGAAAGCTTGGTCATTGCCCCTTCATTAAGACATTAATGAAGCTGTTATTTTAATAGCTGTGCAATAACACAATAGGTACTTAGTAATCACACTGGAATGAAGTACACATCTTACACATTCAAGGCAAATCTACAAGAATGTATCATAAACAAAGACAATTATTATATGGACAGATGGTGTTCATTTTTTTTTTTTCAAATTCAACATGAAATAAAATGTAGAAGGAAATGATAATTGCATTTTTAATGAAGAGAACTTTAATAAATATATAAATAAATAAACACTATTTATAGGTTTAGGACACTTTGCTAAATGTGATTATTAAGTGGAAATACTTTCCAAACTTTAAAAGTACATTCAGCAGTATTTCAAAAGAAGAGCGTTACAGTGATTGAACGTGTCAAAAGACCATTTTGAACAGGAAACAGTTTAAAAGGTTTCATTCCATGACTGTTGTGCTAATATTACTAACCTGTAGGCACAGCTGCTTGACTGGAAATGTCCCACCATTGCTTCTCTGCAGTCCACTAGATATCCAGAACCTCAATATAGAAAGATAATAATAATAATAATAATAATAATAATAATAATAATAATAATAATAATAATAATAAATAATGCCAAGGAAGGAGAAAAGCACGTTCTTTAGTATTTGTTTTACTGTATATCTCATTTCTATGATGATTGCAGTCATCCTGAGGGGTTTTAAATATTGTGCTTTCATAGTTTTGATAAGTCTGTGTTTAGCTCCCAAGACTCTCTTGGAAAGGAGATGGATATCTCAAGGGTTCTATCCTGGTTAAATACAGCAATAAACTTGCTTTTCCATTCTAGCTGCCTTCCAGCTCCTGCTGTCTGGTGAAAGCACATGGTTGGCCTAGGGTTAGAGAACAAAAATAAATATTCATTTACAAGCAATAATAATAATAATAATAATAATAATAATAATAATAATAATAATAATAATAATAATAATAATAATATACAGTATTTGTAGTATTTTTAGGGAAATATATTACCCTGTACAAGATGTTGTGCTCAAGTATACCCTGTTCACACATTAATAATATTGTATGCCAGTGTGCTGATATACATGTAGGCCTAACCGTTCAGATTTAATGAGGTGGATGTGAAATAATACATCAGTAGCATGATGACAGCCTGTTCTCCACTCAGACACTAATGCAATGTTATATTAAACTGGCTCATTCTAATCATGTGTCTTCCTATCCCCTCAAGGTGTGTTATAAAACCTGAGGCCTTTCTATGAGTTTTTCTGTGCTGTCTTCTGCAGTGTCCTTTTGAGGAACAGCTTGAAGCTGGACTGGGAGTTCATATGAGTGAGGTGAAAGCAGTCAGACCAGCTTTCAAATGCATCTTTATGACCAGTTTATTGTTTTCTGGACTTGACTGCCATGCATCCCCACCTTATATACAGCAGATATAACTCATGCCATGTCTTCTGGCACCTGCAGGGTGTGACCTATGTTATGTCTTACTTTGCAGGTGCAGAGTGTGTTCACCTGCACAGCAAGTATCCAAATTGTTACAGTGTTAGCTAACACGTGTAAAGCGGCATGTTAGCAGCATTATAAAAAGGAAGGCACGTGTGAGCTTCGTGGTTCTTCGTGGTGTTCTATGTTCCAGTGTGTTCTGTGTTACTGTCTAATAAACGTCATTCGATTTTGGTACGGTTCTCTTTGTCTGTTATTTCTGGACCTACAAATACATAGCAACCTACGGGTGTCTTTGAAAATCAATAGGAAGCAGGTCTGAATTGTGCAATTGTGCAAAAAAGGTACACAAATCGGACGGCTGCAAGACAGAGAATTGAAAGGGAAATGTTCCAATTTTGCATTCTACAGATGCCAGGAATTGCTTTTGCATAGCCAACTGTAATTCATGGGAAGGACAGCCCATTTTCTCAAATCAGCGGTTTCTTTTGTTTTCTTTGTATTTACAAAGGATACTGAATGATTGCTTATGGTGTATGGTTCTTATTCACCACAGGAGGATGTGACAGTATATTTCAGAGCCATGGCAAACTCAATACAAATCTTCCATATTATTATTATTATTATTATTATTATTATTATTATTATTATAATAATAATAATAATAATAATAATAATAATAATAATAATAATAATAATAATAATAATAAGCAGATGCTTTTATCCAAAGTGACTTACAGAGACTAGGGGTGAACTATCAACCACTGCTGCTGCAGAGTTACTTACAATAAGACCTCTGTTTTATGTCTCATCTGAAAGATGGATACATACAAGATGACTTACTGTACCAAAAGCAGACTGCATAAAGCATTCCTTTAAAGCACCAGGTTAATAACCACCTGTCTAAGTGCAATAGTCTCCTATGCAAGTTGAACCTTCTGAATGTAAAGAGAAATACACCCATGGCCAGAGTCCAGCAGATACTGGAAGGACCAGTATTTATAGGCCCCCAAAAAATAGAAAATAAACAAATAAACAAAAAAAAGAAAAAAACACAAAATAAACTTGGAATAAAATCCGACTATTTGCAATATCAAAGCATGTGAACACAGGACTGTACCTTTCAGAGATTTCTGAGCACAAAGCTACTCACTAGAGAGTCTGTCTCCTCTCCCTATAGAATGAGCCAGCTCCAGGATATATACCATAGCCCACACTAGCATCTCCCTATAGAATGAGCCAGCTCCAGAATATATACCACAGCCCACACTAGCATCTCCCTATAGAATGAGCCAGCTCCAGAATATATACCACAGCCCACACTAGCATCTCCCTATAGAATGAGCCAGCTCCAGCATATATACCACAGCCCACAATAGCATCTCCCTATAGAATGAGCCAGCTCCAGAATATATACCACAGCCCACACTAGCATCTCCCTATAGAATGAGCCAGCTCCAGAATATATACCACAGCCCACAATAGCATCTCCCTATAGAATGAGCCAGCTCCAGTATATATACCACAGCCCACAATAGCATCTCCCTATAGAATGAGCCAGCTCCAGTATATATACCACAGCCCACAATAGCATCTCCCTATAGAATGAGCCAGCTCCAGAATATATACCACAGCCCACAATAGCATCTCCCTATAGAATGAGCCAGCTCCAGCATATATACCACAGCCCACACTAGCATCTCCCTATAGAATGAGCCAGCTCCAGCATATATACCACAGCCCACAATAGCATCTCCCTATAGAATGAGTCAGCTCCAGTATATATACCACAGCCCACAATAGCATCTCCCTATAGAATGAGCCAGCTCCAGTATATATACCACAGCCCACAATAGCATCTCCCTATAGAATGAGCCAGCTCCAGTATATATACCACAGCCCACAATAGCATCTCCCTATAGAATGAGCCAGCTCCAGTATATATACCACAGCCCACAATAGCATCTCCCTATAGAATGAGCCAGCTCCAGTATATATACCACAGCCCACAATAGCATCTCCCTATAGAATGAGTCAGCTCCAGTATATATACCACAGCCCACAATAGCATCTCCCTATAGAATGAGCCAGCTCCAGCATATATACCACAGCCCACAATAGCATCTCCCTATAGAATGAGTCAGCTCCAGTATATATACCACAGCCCACAATAGCATCTCCCTATAGAATGAGCCAGCTCCAGAATATATACCACAGCCCACAATAGCATCTCCCTATAGAATGAGCCAGCTCCAGTATATATACCACAGCCCACAATAGCATCTCCCTATAGAATGAGCCAGCTCCAGTATATATACCACAGCCCACAATAGCATCTCCCTATAGAATGAGCCAGCTCCAGCATATATACCACAGCCCACAATAGCATCTCCCTATAGAATGAGTCAGCTCCAGCATATATACCACAGCCCACAATAGCATCTCCCTATAGAATGAGCCAGCTCCAGAATATATACCACAGCCCACACTAGCATCTCCCTATAGAATGAGCCAGCTCCAGAATATATACCACAGCCCACAATAGCATCTCCCTATAGAATGAGCCAGCTCCAGAATATATACCACAGCCCACACTAGCATCTCCCTATAGAATGATTCAGCTCCAGCATATATACCACAGCCCACACTAGCATCTCCCTATAGAATGAGCCAGCTCCAGCATATATACCACAGCCCACACTAGCATCTCCCTATAGAATGAGTCAGCTCCAGCATATATACCACAGCCCACAATAGCATCTCCCTATAGAATGAGCCAGCTCCAGCATATATACCACAGCCCACACTAGCATCTCCCTATAGAATGAGCCAGCTCCAGCATATATACCACAGCCCACAATAGCATCTCCCTATAGAATGAGCCAGCTCCAGAATATATACCACAGCCCACAATAGCATCTCCCTATAGAATGAGCCAGCTCCAGTATATATACCACAGCCCACAATAGCATCTCCCTATAGAATGAGCCAGCTCCAGGATATATACCACAGCCCACAATAGCATCTCCCTATAGAATGAGCCAGCTCCAGGATATATACCACAGCCCACAATAGCATCTCCCTATAGAATGAGCCAGCTCCAGAATATATACCACAGCCCACAATAGCATCTCCCTATAGAATGAGCCAGCTCCAGAATATATACCACAGCCCACACTAGCATCTCCCTATAGAATGAGCCAGCTCCAGCATATATACCACAGCCCACAATAGCATCTCCCTATAGAATGAGCCAGCTCCAGCATATATACCACAGCCCACACTAGCATCTCCCTATAGAATGAGCCAGCTCCAGGATATATACCACAGCCCACACTAGCATCTCCCTATAGAATAAGCCAGCTCCAGCATATATACCACAGCCCACAATAGCATCTCCCTATAGAATGAGCCAGCTCCAGCATATATACCACAGCCCACAATAGCATCTCCCTATAGAATGAGCCAGCTCCAGCATATATACCACAGCCCACAATAGCATCTCCCTATAGAATAAGCCAGCTCCAGCATATATACCACAGCCCACAATAGCATCTCCCTATAGAATGAGCCAGCTCCAGTATATATACCACAGCCCACAATAGCATCTCCCTATAGAATGAGCCAGCTCCAGAATATATACCACAGCCCACAATAGCATCTCCCTATAGAATGAGCCAGCTCCAGTATATATACCACAGCCCACAATAGCATCTCCCTATAGAATGAGCCAGCTCCAGTATATATACCACAGCCCACAATAGCATCTCCCTATAGAATGAGCCAGCTCCAGTATATATACCACAGCCCACAATAGCATCTCCCTATAGAATGAGCCAGCTCCAGTATATATACCACAGCCCACAATAGCATCTCCCTATAGAATGAGCCAGCTCCAGAATATATACCACAGCCCACACTAGCATCTCCCTATAGGATGAGCCAGCTCCAGCATATATACCACAGCCCACAATAGCATCTCCCTATAGAATGAGTCAGCTCCAGAATATATACCACAGCCCACAATAGCATCTCCCTATAGAATGAGCCAGCTCCAGTATATATACCACAGCCCACAATAGCATCTCCCTATAGAATGAGCCAGCTCCAGGATATATACCACAGCCCACACTAGCATCTCCCTATAGAATGAGCCAGCTCCAGTATATATACCACAGCCCACACTAGCATCTCCCTATAGAATGAGCCAGCTCCAGTATATATACCACAGCCCACACTAGCATCTCCCTATAGAATGAGCCAGCTCCAGTATATATACCACAGCCCACAATAGCATCTCCCTATAGAATGAGCCAGCTCCAGAATATATACCACAGCCCACAATAGCATCTCCCTATAGAATGAGCCAGCTCCAGTATATATACCACAGCCCACACTAGCATCTCCCTATAGAATGAGCCAGCTCCAGTATATATACCACAGCCCACAATAGCATCTCCCTATAGAATGAGCCAGCTCCAGTCCACAGCCCACAATAGCATCTCCCTATAGAATGAGCCAGCTCCAGTATATATACCACAGCCCACAATAGCATCTCCCTATAGAATGAGTCAGCTCCAGTATATATACCACAGCCCACACTAGCATCTCCCTATAGAATGAGCCAGCTCCAGTATATATACCACAGCCCACACTAGCATCTCCCTATAGAATAAGCCAGCTCCAGTATATATACCACAGCCCACACTAGCATCTCCCTATAGAATAAGCCAGCTCCAGTATATATACCACAGCCCACACTAGCATCTCCCTATAGAATGAGCCAGCTCCAGTATATATACCACAGCCCACACTAGCATCTCCCTATAGAATGAGCCAGCTCCAGTATATATATACCACAGCCCACACTAGCATCTCCCTTTAGAATTAGCCAGCTCCAGTATATATACCACAGCCCACACTAGCATCTCCCTATAGAATGAGCCAGCTCCAGTATATATACCACAGCCCACACTAGCCTCTCCCTGGACTACTCCAATACTGTGTACAGCTCTATTAGGTCTGTATTTCTAAAAGTTTATTGTAGTATTTTCTGTAAAGGATTACTTCATAGCCTCTCAATCTACTAAATATACAGTATAATATTTGGTTTGTTATTATCCCATGATATGTGTTCCACCTTTTAAAAAAAAAAACTTTTCAGCACTCATGTTTAATAAAGTAGCATTTGAAAGGTAGATTTCTGTACTAAGGCCAGTATAAAAAATATAAAAAATTACCACTAAGGGTGTGCACCAGTAATTCCTTCCCTCTTATAACAATGAGTTTGTAACAGATTGGCAGATTGTTTCGAAGAAGCTCACTGTTTCAGGAGGAAGCAATTATTGGTGCACACCCCTAATGCACCCTAGTGGTAATTTGTATACTGGGATTCCTGAAACCCCAATTGCCAGTAATGATTGAAGATTAAGAAGTAACATTACGGGTTCATAAACAGATTTAAAATAATGATTATATAAATTCAGAGGGAGGTATAAGCAGGTGTAAGTAAAAACATTCTAAAAGTTAACTTCAACATTGCAAGTGCAGATTTACCAGGTTAACTGCAGAATAGTAACTACGTTATTACTAATTATAGCACTCATTAAAAATGCCTTTATACAGTACAAATATAAACATGATTCTCTGATTTTACCTGCTTACCGTAAAGACAAAAGAGCCGGGTTCATCTGCACCTAACCACAATGCAAAAGAGCCGGGTTCATCTGCACCTAACCACAGTGCTAAAGAGCCGGATTCATCTGCACCTAACCACAGTGCTAAAGAGCCAAGTTCATCTGCACCTAACCACAGTGCTAAAGAGCCAAGTTCATCTGCACCTAACCACAGTGCTAAAGAGCCGGGTTCATCTGCACCTAACCACAGTGCTAAAGAGCTAAGTTCATCTGCACCTATCCACAGTGCTAAAGATCCGGGTTCATCTGCACCTAACCACAGTGCAAAAGAGCCAACTTCATCTGCACCTAACCACAGTGGTTCATCTGCACCTAACCACAGTGCTAAAGAGCCAACTTCATCTGCACCTAACCACAGTGCTAAAGAGCCGGGTTCATCTGCACCTAACCACAATGCAAAAGAGCCGGGTTAATGGCAGCGTATCACGCAACACTGCCGGTCACAGTGTGAAATCATGTTTCCATGATATCCACAGAGCTCCCCTGCATCAGTTTCCAGTGCTGCACTCAGCTGGCTGACGGAGAGGAGAGCTGCTTTTGCTCACGTGGTGGGTGCTTGAATGTGGACCACAGGCTTTCTGATCTTGATCCTTGTCTCCTTCACTTAAATAACATATTCATTGAAGGAACTGAAGGATTGTTCCAGTTTCCTTACCAGCGCTAATCTGTACCTGGAGAGTTCCAACCTGAATCACATGAAACCCCCTGCTCTAATTCATCATGAGGAGGCACTTATTCTAAAGTGTCAGCAGTAAGATCAGCTCCAAGGCTAATGCTCTGAATCGCTCCCAGCAGTGTTGCAATGAGTTCTCTTATAGAAATTAAACACTTGATTAACCCTTTGCTGACTGAAGTACTGTATGTTCCTGCTAACATGATCCTACAGACAACATGCCTTTCTCGTCTCACCTGATCTAAGCGGTTACCTGAACTTGCCAGCCGGTAAACCCCAAACAGATTTTTTTGATTAAATGACAGAATCACCTTGAATAACCAGCCACATGTATAGCAGGCTGTGTGGTCTGGTAGTTAAAGAAACAGGCTTGTAACCAGAAAGTCCCTGGTTCAAATCCTAGCTCTTTCGGGTGAGCTGTTGTTGTAAGTGACTCTGCAGCTGATGCATAGTTCACACACCCTAGTCTCTGCAAGTCTCCTTGGATAAAGGCATCTGCTAAATAAACAAATAAAAATAATAATAAACAGCCTGAAAAGAAGCAACATGGCATTGTGGACGGGTCAGTGTTGCACGCGGGCAGCTTAATGGTTATGCTCTGGTGTACCAGCTGAAAATGACTTAAACAGAAACTGATAGTTCGAGTGAATAGATTTAACCACAAGAATACATTAGATAAGAGAACTGGGATAATTCATACTTGTACAAAGTATACAACAAATGCACCAAATAATCCCCTCCCATGATTTCCTCCCTTTATTGGCACAGTCAGTCGCGTGCCTGCTCTGCTTGTACTGGGGTATATGCAGTGTTTAAAATGGTTTGAAAAAGATGCCAGTATGCACAAAAATTGATGATTTTACCATGATTAAATCTCATTTACAATATGTTATTATTAAGCTTTTTTGAAAGGACTTAGGGATAGATGTACTAAAGTGTTGCACCTGTCACAATAGTCGCAAACCAGTTGCAAACGAATCAGAAGTCTAGGGTGAAATGTACTAAACAAGCGCAATGCTGTTAGCAACTTTTTAGAGAATGCTTTGCAGCAGCAGGTTTTCTTTGTGGTTCAGCCTTAAATTCCTGCATAAATTTGAAAAAAATGTTTATTTTGTTTGAAAATAAGCGGCACCACAGCGCCTTTGCACCACAGTTACCTTGCCTTTGTTTTTGTTCCTGCTTCTGGCCTGACGTCTCCACTACCCTGCCCTGTACCTGTCACATGTAGTGCTCATCGTGGGATCACCAGCGCCTCCTGGACTCAGGCCAGAGTAGGTACTGCAAGTGCCTTATTTTTTACTTTTTTTGTAAATTATTGTTGAAGAGGATGGGAAGGAAGCAGTGGCAGAAGCAGCAGCAGCGCGGAGCTGGTCGCAAGCCCCGTTGCGTCTCTGCCCCAGTGAAGGTCTACCTAACTTGCTTGAGATGGAGGAGTGGTGCTTTGAGGTTGGCGACGTCGGGCAAGTGTCGCCTGACTACTACCACTCCCCACCTCAGGAAGAGAAGGTGGAATTAGGGCTACAGCCACAGGAGGAGGTTAGCTGGGAAGCCCTGCTCCACAGCATGTGCATGCAATATTGTTGCTGCATCTGTGGGGAGTGGGGGAATTTCCCAGCTAACTCACAAAAGAGGGGGAGGAGCCCCTTCTGTTATCACCGCCAGAAGGGGAAGAGCCCCTACCGCCATCCCAGCCAGAAGGGGAGGAGCCCTTTCCCCCTTCGTAGCCAGAAGGGGAGGAGTCCCTACTGCCTTCACAGCCAGAAGGGGAGGAGCCACTGCTGCCTTCACAGCTAGAAGGGGAGGAGACACACTGGTTAAGATAGTGGAAAGGAGAAGCCATTTTAAGGTGTGTTTATTCAGTCTGTTAAAATATCTGGCTGACACCAGCTACAGAGCACAGTTGTCTGTCCCTGAGTCTGTCTTCCCTGCTTGGAGAGCATTGTACAAACCACTGGGGACCTACAGTTGAGGATCCTGCACGGTATCATTGCCACAAAGAAGTTTGTTAGCAGAGCAACCCTGAAATCATAGATCAGTGCCCATTGTGCACAGAACAAGACGCGATAAGCCATTTATTTAATTATTGTTCAAGGTTGACTCCCTTGTTTGACCTCAAAAACATAAAACTTAAAACAAAAAACTTTTACAAAATGACCTGTACAATTTTAAAATAAAATGGTGTATTAACAATGCTCGTTGTGAGCTTAGTGAGGGTGATGAGTTAAGAATTAATTTTTGAAAAGTGTATGGTTTTGATATTGATTAATTCTGCTCCTTTTGTTTTGATGGTACTGCTATTGTTTATATAAAATGATTTAATAAATAGCTTTTTAAAAAAAACCCTTCTTCTTCTTCTTCTTCTTCTTCTTCTTCTTCTTCTGCTTCTTCTTCTTCTTCTTCTTCTTCTTGTTCATAGTGTAAAGAGTGTGTTTTTGTGTTAGTTTGGTGTTTGTTGAGTTTGTAAATAAAGTCTTGTCTATTTGAATTGAAGTTTGGCAAGCATGGATTTAAAACACCAGCTCTTCTCAATTGATTGGTTAATTGATTGCTAACTGGAGGAAGGCAGTTCCTGTTACCTGGTTTAGCTTAGCTTAGTTTAGCTTAGCTTAGGTTCCTGATCCAGGACATGTGCAGTGGGAGTAACGCATGGAAGAACTACTACAGAGCAATATTTCTCTACAGTGTTTAATTTTGAATGCTTTGTTTAAAATCCTTTGTGGTGGTGCATGGTATCACATCTGAGTTTGAGTTTTTCAATTGGAAACAAATAAAACCTGTTGCTGGCGTATCGACCAAAATCTCCCCCCCCCCTTATCCAGCCATATTCAATCTACTGCAACTTCCATCTGCCTCTGAAATCAGTAAAGCCTAATGAAGCAGATCTCTATATCAGTGTGTCTGGAGTAAATGTCAGTGTCTTTGTCCGCTAAAGTGAGGTAAGAAACATATTTTACAAGAACTGACATATATAGTAAATTATGAGTGGTGGATACTGTCTTCCAGACCCATCCTCATGATATACAATATCCACACATGTATCTAGTGAATGTACAGTGCTGGATTAGTGAGGGATCCTGTATTCCAGACCCATCCTCATGATATACAATATCCACACATGTATCTAGTGAATGTACAGTGCTGGATTAGTGAGGGATCCTGTATTCCAGACCCATCCTCATGATATACAATATCCACACATGTATCTATTGAATGTACAGTGCTGGATTAGTGAGGGATCCTGTCATCCAGACCCATCCTCATGATATACATTATCCACACACGTATCTAGTGAATGTACAGTGCTGGATAAGTGAGGGATCCTGTCTTCCAGACACACCCTCATGATATACAGTATCCACACACGTACCAAGTGAATGTACAGTGCTGGATTAGTGAGGGATACTGTCTTCCAGACCCATCCTCATGATATACAGTATCCACACGTATCTAGTGAATGTACAGTGCTGGATTAGTGAGGGATCCTGTCATCCAGACCCATCCTCATGATATACATTATCCACACACGTATCTAGTGAATGTACAGTGCTGGATTAGTGAGGGATCCTGTCTTCCAGACCCATCCTCATGATACACAGTATCCACACATGTATCTAGTGAATGTACAGTGCTGGATTAGTGAGGGATCCTGTCTTCCAGACCCATCCTCATGATATACAGTATCCACACATGTATCTAGTGAATGTACAGTGCTGGATAAGTGAGGAATCCTGTTTTCCAGACCCATCCTCATGATATACAGTATCCACACACGTATCTAGTGAATGTACAGTGCTGGATAAGTGAGGGATCCTGTCTTCCAGACCCATCCTCATGATATACAGTATCCACACACGTATCTAGTGAATGTACAGTGCTGGATAAGTGAGGGATCCTGTCTTCCAGACCCATCCTCATGATATACAGTATCCACACAAGTATCTAGTGAATGTACAGTGCTGGATTAGTGAGGGATCCTGTCTTCCAGACCCATCCTCATGATATACAGTATCCACACACGTATCTAGTGAATGTACAGTGCTGGATTAGTGAGGGATCCTGTCTTCCAGACCCACCCTCATGATATACAGTATCCACGCACGTATCTAGTGAATGTACAGTGCTGGATTAGTGAGGGATCCTGTCTTCCAGACCCAGCCTCATGATATACAGTATCCACACATGTATCTAGTGAATGTACACTGCTGGATTATTGAGGGATCCTGTCTTCCAGACCCATCCTCATGATATACAGTATCCACACACGTATCTAGTGAATGTACAGTGCTGGATGAGTGAGGGATCCTTTCTTCCAGACCCACCCTCATGATATACAGTATCCACACACGTATCTAGTGAATGTACAGTGCTGGATTAGTGATCCTGTCTTCCAGACCCATCCTCATGGGATCCTGTCTTCCAGACCCATCCTCATGATATACAGTATCCACACACGTATCTAGTGAATGTACAGTGCTGGATTAGTGAGGGATCCTGTCTTCCAGACCCAGCCTCATGATATACAGTATCCACACACTTATCTAGTGAATGTACAGTGCTGGATTAGTGAGGGATCCTGTCTTCCAGACACACCTTCGTGATATACAGTATCCACACACGTATCTAGTGAATGTACAGTGCTGGATGAGTGAGGGATCCTGTCTTCCAGACCCATCCTCATGATATACAGTATCCACACACGTATCTAGTGAATGTACAGTGCTGGATTAGTGAGGGATCCTGTCTTCCAGACCCATCCTCATGATATACAGTATCCACACACTTATCTAGTGAATGTACAGTGCTGGATTAGTGAGGGATCCTGTCTTCCAGACCCATCCTCATGATATACAGTATCCACACACGTATCTAGTGAATGTACAGTGCTGGATTAGTGAGGGATCCTGTCTTCCAGACCCATCCTCATGATATACAGTATCCACACACGTATCTAGTGAATGTACAGTGCTGGATTAGTGAGGGATCCTGTCTTCCAGACCCATCCTCATGATATACAGTATCCACACACGTATCTAGTGAATGTACAGTGCTGGATTAGTGAGGGATCCTGTCTTCCAGACCCATCCTCATGATATACAGTATCCACACACGTATCTAGTGAATGTACAGTGCTGGATTAGTGAGGGATCCTGTCTTCCAGACCCATCCTCATGATATACAGTATCCACACACTTATCTAGTGAATGTACAGTGCTGGATTATTGAGGGATCCTGTCTTCCAGACCCATCCTCATGATATACAGTATCCACACACTTATCTAGGGAATGTACAGTGCTGGATTAGTGAGGGATCCTGTCTTCCAGACCCATCCTCATGATATACAGTATCCACACACGTATCTAGTGAATGTACAGTGCTGGATTAGTGAGGGATCCTGTCTTCCAGACCCACCCTCATGATATACAGTATCCACACACGTATCTAGTGAATGTACAGTGCTGGATTAGTGAGGGATCCTGTCTTCCAGACCCATCCTCATGATATACAGTATCCACACACGTATCTAGTGAATGTACAGTGCTGGATTAGTGAGGGATCCTGTCTTCCAGACCCATCCTCATGATATACAGTATCCACACACGTATCTAGTGAATGTACAGTGCTGGATTAGTGAGGGATCCTGTCTTCCAGACACACCCTCATGATATACAGTATCCACACACGTATCTAGTGAATGTACAGTGCTGGATTAGTGAGGGATCCTGTCTTCCAGACCCATCCTCATGATATACAGTATCCACACACGTATCTAGTGAATGTACAGTGCTGGATTAGTGAGGGATCCTGTCTTCCAGACCCATCCTCATGATATACAGTATCCACACACGTATCTATCTAGTGAGGGATGTACAGTGCTGGATGTAGTGAGGTGATCCTGTCTTCCAGACCCATCCTCATGATATACAGTATCCACACACGTATCTAGTGAATGTACAGTGCTGGATTAGTGAGGGATCCTGTCTTCCAGACCCATCCTCATGATATACAGTATCCACACACGTATCTAGTGAATGTACAGTGCTGGATTAGTGAGGGATCCTGTCTTCCAGACCCATCCTCATGATATACAGTATCCACACATGTATCTAGTGAATGTACAGTGCTGGATTAGTGAGGGATCCTGTCTTCCAGACCCATCCTCATGATATACAGTATCCACACACTTATCTAGTGAATGTACAGTGCTGGATTAGTGAGGAATCCTGTTTTCCAGACCCATCCTCATGATATACAGTATCCACACACGTATCTAGTGAATGTACAGTGCTGGATTAGTGAGGGATCCTGTCTTCCAGACCCATCCTCATGATATACAGTATCCACACACGTATCTAGTGAATGTACAGTGCTGGATTAGTGAGGGATCCTGTCTTCCAGACCCATCCTCATGATATACAGTATCCACACACTTATCTAGTGAATGTACAGTGCTGGATTAGTGAGGGATCCTGTCTTCCAGACCCATCCTCATGATATACAGTATCCACACACGTATCTAGTGAATGTACAGTGCTGGATTAGTGAGGGATCCTGTCTTCCAGACCCATCCTCATGGATCCACACATGTATCTAGTGAATGTACAGTGCTGGATTATTGAGGGATCCTGTCTTCCAGACCCATCCTCATGATATACAGTATCCACACACGTATCTAGTGAATGTACAGTGCTGGATTAGTGAGGGATCCTGTCTTCCAGACCCATCCTCATGATATACAGTATCCACACACGTATCTAGTGAATGTACAGTGCTGGATTAGTGAGGGATCCTGTCTTCCAGACCCAGCCTCATGATATACAGTATCCACACACTTATCTAGGGAATGTACAGTGCTGGATTAGTGAGGGATCCTGTCTTCCAGACCAGTATCCACACACGTATCTAGTGAATGTACCTCATGATATACAGTATCCACACACGTATCTAGTGAATGTACAGTGCTGGATTAGTGAGGGATCCTGTCTTCCAGACCCATCCTCATGATATACAGTATCCACACACGTATCTAGTGAATGTACAGTGCTGGATTAGTGAGGGATCCTGTCTTCCAGACCCATCCTCATGATATACAGTATCCACACACTTATCTAGTGAATGTACAGTGCTGGATTAGTGAGGGATCCTGTCTTCCAGACCCATCCTCATGATATACAGTATCCACACACGTATCTAGTGAATGTACAGTGCTGGATTATTGAGGGATCCTGTCTTCCAGACACACCCTCATGATATACAGTATCCACACACGTATCTAGTGAATGTACAGTGCTGGATTAGTGAGGAATCCTGTCTTCCAGACCCATCCTCATGATATACAGTATCTAGTGAATGTACAGTGCTGGATTAGTGAGGGATCCTGTCTTCCAGACCCATCCTCATGATATACAGTATCCACACACGTATCTAGTGAATGTACAGTGCTGGATTAGTGAGGGATCCTGTCTTCCAGACCCATCCTCATGATATACAGTATCCACACACTTATCTAGTGAATGTACAGTGCTGGATTAGTGAGGAATCCTGTCTTCCAGACCCATCCTCATGATATACAGTATCCACACACGTATCTAGTGAATGTACAGTGCTGGATTAGTGAGGGATCCTGTCTTCCAGACCCATTCTCATGATATACAGTATCCACAAACGTATCTAGTGAATGTACAGTGCTGGATTAGTGAGGGATCCTGTCTTCCAGACCCATCCTCATGATATACAGTATCCACAACGTATCTAGTGAATGTACAGTGCTGGATTATAGGGATCCTGTCTTTAGACCCATCCTCATGATATACAGTATCCACACACGTATCTAGTGAAAATTGAGGAATCCTGTCTTCCAGATCCTGTAAAAGTGTATCCTGTAAGCCTCATACAGTATCCACACACATATCTAGTGAATGTACAGTGCTGGATTTCAGGGATCCTGTCTTCCAGACACATCCTCATGATATACAGTATCCACACACGTATCTAGTGTACAATATAATAGTATCGGCGTCTTCCTAGACCCATCCTTAAAATACATATCGTATCTAAATGTACAGCTGGATTATTGAGGTTACTGTATTCCAGACCCAAGCCTATGATATTACAGTATCCACATCGTTATTAGGAATTACGGCGGATATGGTGTTCCTGTAAGCTATGGATATACAGTCTCCACACACTATATAGGGGATGTACAGTGCTTTATTGAGGGATCCGTAAATCCAGGACCCATCCTCTATGAGATACAGTATCCACACACGTAATTCTCGTAAATGTTTATGGCATCATACGCCCAGATGAAAAGTATATACATCTCCTAATGGCCATAATATTTTGATGTATCGCCATTACATTATAAATCATAGGAAACGGTATACAATCCATAATGTAGTACAGTGTAACATTATTCAGCAGCTTTAATTCAGCTTCACGAAGCATGGTGATGCGACGCTTTTGGCTCCCAATGTAACGTTAGATTTTAGTTAAAGATTTTAGTTAAAGGGCACATATTACACAGTCAATATAATTGGTAAGTACGATTGAGGCTAAACATACTCTTTCAAGGTAAGCAAAACTTTTTTCTAACTTCAGTTATAACTAACAACAGACAATACACAGAACAGAATAACACTGAGCTTTTACATTATATCTGAGGCTTTCAGTGTGCCATTCAGGCAGTTTGCACCCATCACAGGGTTCAGCACTGACGCATGCTAACTCCTCATTACCCTGTCACGGGCACAGACGCAGAGAGGGAGAGGAGGCTGGGACAGGGCATGACTGGCTCTGGAGATGACATTCACAGAGGCATTTCAGCACTCCATTTCATGAGGTAATAATTAAGGAGATTCTTCAATTAGTCCGTGAAAAGGCATCATTCTTTGCGAGCAAGATAACATCATCTTAATTAGCCCCACTTCAAGTAATTTGCTTTCTTTTAAAGCCCTCAGGAAGGGTGCATTTATTACAGGTAATTAATATTCAAGTTAATTGACTGCAGTTTATTTATAGCACCCCACCCCTTGTGTATACATCTGACATCTATTAAAAGGAAAGCTGCATCTCCTCCCTGTGTTTTTTCTGTCTTTCCAGCTTTCTCACAGAAATGAAGGAAGCTTGCCAACCATCCCCTGTCATTATGGACAGCGCCCTAATAAATCTTTCCGCTGATCTGACTGCTGTACCATGTGGAAACAGGCCCTAGTTTAACAGCATGGACACATTAGCGAGTACAGTAGAACCAAAATTATCCTGACTTAATAGGACCTAGACCTAGTTCTGAAGAACAGGACTGACCGGAATTGAATTCCATGGAAACAATCAAGGTCATTAAGAGGCAAATGACCCTCAAGAAACATCCTGTTCAAATTCGAACACTGCATTGCTGTACAAGGGATCTTGACACAAGGTTTAAACGAAGCACATGCTGTTCCTTTGTTAAAGCCTTTCTCTTCAAGTTCTTTGCGAAAGCCAGTTATAACCAGAGTGATGTCTTCATGCACTGAAGAGATATTCCTGACTGTGATTCAGTTCAGCGCAATATAACTAACCTTGTCACTTGGAATGTAATGGTTCACTTTTTTTTTTTCTTTGTCAAACTGGATCATGATGTTAAAGACCAGAAAATAAGTTCACACTCACACAGTGGGCAGTATTGAGTGTAACTGGCTAGCAGACATTGCAAAAATGCAGTGCTAGTGTAACAATGCCAGTACAGATTCTGTCCTGTCCCGCCAGTGAGGTTAAAAGCACTAAAGCCACGAATGCAGACGAGCCCGACTCTTTTGCATTGGGGTTCAGATGCTTGCTTGCTGTGTGTGAGGTTGCTGGTTCGAGCCCGACTCTTTTGCATTGGGGTTCAGATGCTTGCTTGCTGTGTGTGAGGTTGATGGTTCGAGCCCGGCTCTTTTGCACTGGGGTTCAGATGCTTGCTTGCTGTGTGTGAGGTTGCTGGTTCAAGCCAGGCTCTTTTGCATTGGGATTGAGGTGATAGCTCCAATCGACTAAGTTCGGGTTCGAAAAAGTGACCCATAGCCCCTACGACGAACGAAACCCCACCCAGACTTGCTGTGACCGAGGTTACTGATTCAAGCCCAGCTCTTTTGCACTGGGGTTCAGATGCTTGCTTGCTGTGAGCGAGGTTGCTGGTTCGAGCCCGGCTCTTTTGCATTGGGGTTCAGATGCTTGCTTGCTGTGAGTGAGGTTGCTGGTTCGAGCCCGACTCTTTTGCATTGGGGTTCAGATGCTTGCTTGCTGTGTGTGAGGTTGATGGTTCGAGCCCGGCTCTTTTGCACTGGGGTTCAGATGCTTGCTTGCTGTGTGTGAGGTTGCTGGTTCAAGCCAGGCTCTTTTGCATTGGGATTGAGGTGCTTGCTTGCTGTGACCGAGGTTACTGATTCAAGCCCAGCTCTTTTGCACTGGGGTTCAGATGCTTGCTTGCTGTGAGTGAGGTTGCTAGTTCGCATCCAGCCTCCACCCTGTAACACCAGGTCATTTGCATAAAGAGGTCCAGCTTGACTAAACCGTTCCAGGAAGACTTTAAATGATTGCAAACCAACATTTTAAAGATCCATTTGAACCCATTGTTATCACTGCCAATAATATCACTGGTCCCAATTTCTTCTGTATTTTACACTTTTTGGAATGTGCAAATATTTCAAACACAGCTCTATAGAAAAGCAAATTCACTTTGTATTGTTGTTCCTGGAAAATGTATATCTCCTTTAGGATTGAAAAGGGTTTAAAAATCTCTGATAAAGCTCATCTAAGTGGGAATTTCAACCTGCTGGCAAACCCCATTATACCTCGATCAAACTGACTTCTCTGCAGCACAGCACTGAACCTTCTTGCTTTTCACTTCCAGGAGTAACTTTCACAAAAAATACCCAGAGTAGATCAAGAGTAGCAGGGAGACGCAGGGAAGGTCAGCAAAGTTCAGAAAACATTATGCAGATATCATTGATGTATTTATATTTATCTAGATATACAAATAAACAAACAAAGAAGAACAAAAACTTACCACAAAGAAATAGGAAGAGGATTAATTCAGAACTATGGCTAGCACTAGCATTCAGCACCATGATTAGGCTGAAACCCATTGGTAAGAGCTGTGCTTTGAAACCCATTGCTAAGAGCTGTGCTCTGAAACCCACTGGTAAGAGCTGTGCTCTGAAACCCATTGCTAAGAGCTGTGCGCTGAAACCCATTGCTAAGAGCTGTGCTCTGAAACCCATTGCTAAGAGCTGTGCTTTGAAACCCACTGCTAAGAGCTGTGCTCTGAAACCCACTGGTAAGAGCTGTGCTCTGAAACCCATTGCTAAGAGCTGTGCTCTGAAACCCATTGGTAAGAGCTGTGCTCTGAAACCCATTGCTAAGAGCTGTGCTCTGAAACCCATTGCTAAGAGCTGTGCTCTGAAACCCATTGCTAAGAGCTGTGCTCTGAAGCCCATTGCTAAGAGCTGTGCACTGAAACACATTTAAGTGCTGTGCTCTGAAACCCATTGCTAGGAGCTGTGCTCTGAAGCCCATTGCTAAGAGCTGTGCGCTGAAACCCATTGCTAAGAGCTGTGCTCTGAAACCCATTGCTAAGAGCTGTGCTCTGAAACCCATTGCTAAGAGCTGTGCTCTGAAACCCATTGCTAAGAGCTGTGCTCTGAAACCCATTGCTAAGAGCTGTGCTCTGAAACCCATTGCTAAGAGCTGTGCTCTGAAACCCATTGCTAAGAGCTGTGCTCTGAAACCCATTGCTAAGAGCTGTGCTCTGAAACCCATTGCTAAGAGCTGTGCTCTGAAACCCATTGGTAAGAGCTGTGCTCTGAAACCCATTGCTAAGAGCTGTGCTCTGAAACCCATTGGTAAGAGCTGTGCTCTGAAACCCATTGCTAAGAGCTGTGCTCTGAAACCCATTGCTAAGAGCTGTGCTCTGAAACCCATTGCTAAGAGCTGTGCTCTGAAACCCATTGCTAAGAGCTGTGCTCTGAAACCCACTGGTAAGAGCTGTGCTCTGAAACCCATTGCTAAGAGCTGTGCTCTGAAACCCATTGCTAAGAGCTGTGCTCTGAAACCCATTGCTAAGAGCTGTGCTCTGAAACCCATTGAAGAGCTGTGCTCTGAAACCCATTGCTAAGAGCTGTGCTCTGAAACCCATTGCTAAGAGCTGTGCTCTGAAACCCATTGCTAAGAGCTGTGCTCTGAAACCCATTGCTAAGAGCTGTGCTCTGAAACCCATTGCTAAGAGCTGTGCTCTGAAACCCATTGCTAAGAGCTGTGCTCTGAAACCCATTGCTAAGAGCTGTGCTCTGAAACCCATTGGTAAGAGCTGTGCTCTGAAACCCATTGCTAAGAGCTGTGCTCTGAAACCCATTGCTAAGAGCTGTGCTCTGAAACCCATTGCTAAGAGCTGTGCTCTGAAACCCATTGCTAAGAGCTGTGCTCTGAAACCCATTGCTAAGAGCTGTGCTCTGAAACCCATTGCTAAGAGCTGTGCTCTGAAACCCATTGCTAAGAGCTGTGCTCTGAAACCCATTGCTAAGAGCTGTGCTCTGAAACCCATTGCTAAGAGCTGTGCTCTGAAACCCATTGCTAAGTGCTGTGCTCTGAAACTCATTGGTAAGAGCTGTGCTCTGAAACCCATTGGTAAGAGCTGTGCTCTGAAACCCATTGGTAAGAGCTGTGCTCTGAAACCCATTGCTAAGAGCTGTGCTCTGAAGCCCATTGCTAAGAGCTGTGCGCTGAAACCCATTGCTAAGAGCTGTGCTCTGAAACCCATTGCTAAGAGCTGTGCTCTGAAACCCATTGCTAAGAGCTGTGCTCTGAAGCCCATTGATAAGAGCTGTGCTCTGAAACCCATTGCTAAGAGCTGTGCTCTGAAGCCCATTGGTAAGAGCTGTGCTCTGAAACCCATTGCTAAGAGCTGTGCTCTGAAGCCCATTGCTAAGAGCTGTGCTCTGAAACCCATTGGTAAGAGCTGTGCTCTGAAACCCATTGCTAAGAGCTGTGCTCTGAAACCCATTGCTAAGAGCTGTGCTCTGAAACCCATTGCTAAGAGCTGTGCTCTGAAGCCCATTGCTAAGAGCTGTGCACTGAAGCCTGTTCAACACTGATATGCTTCCCCATCACACATCAGCATTGAGGAGTCCTTTTTGGAAGCATTGGCAAATAATGGCTTAAACACAAACAACCATATTGTGAATCATGCAGGACAGACAATATGATGTTAAACAAAAAACAAACAAAAAATGATGAAAATGTACTGTAGATGTACTGATGATCTTTCAAAAACAAATGAAGAGCTGATTAAAAGCAGAACCCAATTTCTAATGATCAGATCACAGTGATATATAGTTTCAGATATTTACACAATCCTACAGTATAGGCTTCCAACATATGATATGCTCATTGCCCTTGAATGCTTTGCTTATGCATGTAAGATCAGTTAAAGTCTCAGTGCAATATCATTTACATTAATTACAATAACCTCTTCAACGAGTGGCTGCCATTATCCATAAATCAGTCATCTCCCCGATGCTGATAATACTATGTGTCAGATACAGGAAAATCTAACGGAAATGCCATAGACAAAGAAAAAGAAGATTTGAGAATGTGTATCAATATCCAGCAGAATTCTGGTAACATTAGAAATGTCTTGAAAACAGATTTGCACAGAGCAACCGCTCCCATGAGTAGAGTGTGTTCAGCAGCAGTACAGAGGGCTGTGGGTGTGAGCATGTGCACTGTAACGATATCAAACCCAGTCCACCTAGCTGGGAATATGGTATGTGTCAAGGATCAAATGAAGAAAATCTAACATCACCACTTACAGTGTGTAAACAGTACTGTAGTTATTATGTAACTACACAATTGTATCAGAAAAGGGTTAGAGTTAGGGTTAGGGTTAGGGTTAGGGTTAGGGTTAGGGTTAGGGTTAGGGTTAGGGTTAGGGTTAGGGTTAGGGTTAGTATTAGGGTTAGGGTTAGGGTTAGGATTAGGGTTAGGGTTAGGGTTAGAGTTAGGGTTATGTTAGATAGGGTTATGGTTAAGGTTAGTATTAGGGTTAAGTTTAGGTTTAGGGTTAGAGTTAGAGTTAGTATTAGTGTTAGGGTTAGGGTTAGGGTAGGGCTAGGTTTAGGGTTTGGGTAAGGGTTAGAGTTAGGGTTAGGGTTAAGGTTAGTGTTAGGCTTAAGGATAGGTTTAGGGTTAGAGTTAGGGGTAGTATTAATGTTAGGTTTAGGTTTAGGGTTAGGGTTAGGTTTAATGTTTGGGTAAGGGTTAGGGTTAGGGTTAGAGTTAGGGTTTGGGTAAGGTTTAGAGTTAATGTTATTGTTAGTGTAAGGATTAGGGGTATATCATGGAAAAAGATTTTTACATTAAGTGCATAATAGCATTGTAATTATGTGTAAGCACACATGTACTTACTATGTAACTACTATGTAACCACATAGTCATTAGAGACACTTAACATAACGTATTGCCGTTCAATGAAACTACGGTATCTTCATAACCCATACTGTACCTTTGAGCCCTTGGATTAGTCTACTCGCGTCACTTTGATTGACTTTCTAAAGCAGCAATGTCTTTTTTGTAATGCTGTGTGGGGGCAATCTTTACACAGTATTCTAGTGTAAGTGCAATCGAACCAGTGCATTATACAAACCGATAACAACCTCCTGCAATCTGTACACAGTATTCTAGTGTAAGAGCAATCGCACCAGTGCATTATACAAACCCATAACAACCTCATGCAATTTGTAATCTCCTGCCAAATGTTACCAACAAGGGTGTTAACTGCAGCCTTTTCTAGTTCTGCACCGCCCATGTGGTATTTGAAGCCTACATTGTTGTGACTGCCATGAATCACTGAGGACATGGCCCTGTTATACTTATACATTGTGACTGCCATGAATCACTGAGGACATGGCCCTATCATACTTACACATTGTGACTGTCATGAATCACTGAGGACATGGCCCTGTTATACTTATACATTGTGACTGCCATGAATCACTGAGGACATGGCCCTATCATACTTATACATTGTGACTGCCATGAATCACTGAGGACATGGCCCTGTCATACTTATACATCGTGACTGCCATGAATCACTGAGGACATAGCCCTGTCATACTTATACATCGTGACTGCCATGAATCACTGAGGACATGGCCCTGTCATACTTATACATCGTGACTGCCGTGAGTCACTGAGGACATGGCCCTGTCATACTTATACATCGTGACTGCCATGAATCACTGAGGACATGGCCCTGTCATACTTATACATCGTGACTGCCGTGAGTCACTGAGGACATGGCCCTGTCATACTTATACATCGTGACTGCCGTGAATCACTGAGGACATGGCCCTGTCATACTTATACATCGTGACTGCCGTGAGTCACTGAGGACATGGCCCTGTCATACTTATACATCGTGACTGCCGTGAATCACTGAGGACATGGCCCTGTCATACTTATACATTGTGACTGCCGTGAATCACTGAGGACATGGCCCTGTCATACTTATACATTGTGACTGCCGTGAATCACTGAGGACATGGCCCTGTCATACTTATACATTGTGACTGCCGTGAATCACTGAGGACATGGCCCTGTCATACTTATACATTGTGACTGCCGTGAATCACTGAGGACATGGCCCTGTCATACTTATACATTGTGACTGCCGTGAGTCACTGAGGACATGGCCCTGTCATACTTATACATTGTGACTGCCGTGAGTCACTGAGGACATGGCCCTGTCATACTTATACATTGTGACTGCCGTGAGTCACTGAGGACATGGCCCTGTCATACTTATACATCGTGACTGCCATGAATCACTGAGGACATGGCCCTGTCATACTTATACATTGTGACTGCCGTGAATCACTGAGGACATGGCCCTGTCATACTTATACATCGTGACTGCCGTGAATCACTGAGGACATGGCCCTGTCATACTTATACATTGTGACTGCCGTGAGTCACTGAGGACATGGCCCTGTCATACTTATACATCGTGACTGCCATGAGTCACTGAGGACATGGCCCTATCATACTTAGAAATAGCTGGGTGGTACGTGGCACAGCTGTAATAAAAGTTTACGTTTATGAAATTGAAATGGCTGTAGTAAAAATGCCCAGGTAACCAAAAGACCTCATACTGTATTGAACAAAAATATACCTGAAATACTTAATAAAAATAAGGGCTGCATTCTGGAATATATTCTTTAAACAAACTCTCTCTTACACAGATCAGAGAAATATTAAGGACACAGTTTATGTCTATACACTAACTGAAATGCAAGATATTTTTTTTTTTTATCTGTAACTGATAACATTTCCCTTCTTGAGTAAGTAGGCCATTCTTATATGATGCAGTGATGTATTTAATATCTGCATAATGAAAGTGATGGGCCTGTTTTACTCTACACAATGTCTAACTCATTCATTAACCTTTTAAGGCGGTTGTCGAAAGTGCAGTAATATCACCTATTAAACTACTCATTACTCTGAACTTTCACCCTCAGTGATAAAAACACTTCAATTCTGAGTTGCTCTGAGTTCTATTGGTACAGTGCATTGTTCAATTCTGAGTTGCTCTGAGTTCTATTGGTACAGTGCATTGCTCAATTCTGAGTTGCTCTGAGTTCTCTTGGTACAGTGCATTGTTCAATTCTGAGTTGCTCTGAGTTCTATTGGTACAGTGCATTGTTCAATTCTGAGTTGCTATGAGTTCTATTGGTACAGTGCATTGTTCAATTCTGAGTTGCTCTGAGTTCTATTGGTACAGTGCATTGTTCAATTCTGAGTTGCTCTGAGTTCTATTGGTACAGTGCATTGTTCAATTCTGAGTTGCTCTGAGTTCTATTGGTACAGTGCATTGCTCAATTCTGAGTTGCTCTGAGTTCTATTGGTACAGTGCATTGTTCAATTCTGAGTTGCTCTGAGTTCTATTGGTACAGTGCATTGTTCAATTCTGAGTTGCTCTGAGTTCTATTGGTACAGTGCATTGCTCAATTCTGAGTTGCTCTGAGTTCTATTGGTACAGTGCATTGTTCAATTCTGAGTTGCTCTGAGTTCTATTGGTACAGTGCATTGCTCAATTCTGAGTTGCTCTGAGTTCTCTTGGTACAGTGCATTGTTCAATTCTGAGTTGCTCTGAGTTCTATTGGTACAGTGCATTGTTCAATTCTGAGTTGCTATGAGTTCTATTGGTACAGTGCATTGTTCAATTAGTATATGCCAAACTATGGTAAACCCATATTTGGGCTTGTCTGGAGAATCCTTAGTGCCAGTACTGAACAGCCTTGCTCATAGCTGTATTTTCCGACACAGGAGCCAGATGCTGCTGCCACATTAAGATCACATCCATCTCCCTCTCTGTTTAACCTTCATTCTCCCCAGTGGGGGTCCCACCATTGCAATGTGCAGCCTAAACCATGGAGGAGGAAATGAAAGTGTTGGCTGATTCCAGATCTCTTTAAAACAGAAAATGTGACGTGACAGCATTTCATTACACATTGGAGACTGCATCCTCACAGAGAGAGAGAGAGAGAGAGAGAGAGAGAGAGAGAGAGAGAGAGAGAGAGAGAGAGAGAGAGAGAGAGAGAGAGATATGAAAACACAACAAGTGATATCAAACTGTATTTTTTTTCAGAGCTTCCAGACTATTGATTGAATTCTTTGCTGGAGCTATAAATATATTGACATGTGCGTAAGAGTGGGGATGAGCCTTGCAGAGGAGAGGCAGGAAACAGCAACGCATTAACAGGGTTTATAGATTGCTTGTACAATGTGTAGAAGCCTGCTTTTACAACCCACTGGATATACAGGGTAACCTTTACAGCATTCAACAACAAGGCACTTTCTATCTTTAACAATCACTGTTTCATATCCCGCTGCCCTTCGGGGCATATTTTCAAAGCATTAACTCCAGTCTTTATTTACCAACTCCTATTTTTAGAAAGTAGTTTGACAAAACTAGAACCAAGCAACTTCGCTATATATTGCATGTGCTCTTACTCTCTCTCTCTCTCTCACTCTCTCTCTCTCTCTCTCTCTCTCTCTCTCTCTCTCTCTCTGTTGTTTTTCATTTTCCAACATTCACATTATTTTTCTCCTTTCATAAGAGACGAGCTAATTAAAGAAAGGAGGAAACGCTTTGAAAATATGACCCTTAGTCTCTTTGAAACTGGGGATGCAAAAAAGATACTCATTAAAAGGAAAAATGAATTTCTCTAAAAGCAAAAGGACCCTAGATTGTGCAATTTAAATTTTTATTAAAACATATCAAATCTAATTTTAAGAAATGTTCAAATAACATAGTTGTCTTAAGACCATTTACTTACAATATTGTATGTTGCAAGTATGCTGCAATCTTGCCTCTCTGATGGCAGGAATCATATTTTCAAATTGTCTTTTCTGTTAATAGTAGAACATGAGAAACACATCTTGAGAGTTGGCTAGAAGTACTGTGAACCCTTTCTATTGAATAGGATAGAATGCAACAGTCTGTGAATAAATGGACAGTGGCAAAATGTCAGGGAAACAAATAAAGGTTATCTATTGTTCCAACCTCAGAAAATCCTTTAAGATGCGTTAAAGTTATTTTTCAAACATTTTGTAAATTATAATAATCCGGTAAAATGATGTTGAGGCATTTCATTTAATCATTTTGGGGTGTATCTAATTGTGTTTGAAATTATTTCAAGACACTGTAAATGCTTACAAGATAACTAAGCATAACTTCCTGTTGCACAGAAATAAGCATCTAATTCGGGGATAAATTGAAGATCAGAACACCATTGTAAAGATTTAAGAGTATCCCATTATCTTCCACCATTCCCAGGGGAAGATCAGAACACCATTGTAAAGACTTAAGAGTATCCCATTATCTTCCACCATTCCCAGGTTATTAGAAAAGACAGCTACAGGATATTATTTTCTGTTATATCATATATTCAGTTTTTAAGACTATTTCTTCTACTCCTCATTGAGTAACATGTGCAGTCTCTGTAAAACATAATCATCAAGCCCCTTTAATAAGAGCATCGCTACAGTACACATTATAGATTGTTTACCGCACGCAGACAAGTCAATGTGTTTATATCTTTTGTTGTATGTATTTCCATAAACATTGGAAATGAAAGATCCATCTGTTGCTTTCTCCTCTTGTTGATTTCAAAACTGTCTGCCAAAGGTTGGCTTTGACAGAATACAGCATTGCTATAATAATAGATGAGTTACATCTTTCCCTACAGACTTCCCTGACTATCTGTGCAGTTGGTCAGTAGGTTTCCTGCCTGCCCCTTACGAAATGGAAGTTCCCAAGCAGACAGACAGAGAGCAGCTGCCTGATTCCTTGTCCCTTCTGTGCTTGTGGAGAGGCGAGCAGTGAGAGGAGCATACCTGCTATGGGGGTACGGGGTGGGTGAGTGTTTGGGGTCTGCAATGAAGAAAGACGGTATGGGTGGGCCAGAGCTTTTCAAGCCTGCTGCTTTTCAGCAGTGTTTATAATCTAAAACAAAGGCTCCCAATCTCTCTAGCCTACTGATAGCGATTATAAAAGCTGTGTGTGTTTTCAGATCTCACTCTCTGCTGATTGTGATTATAAAAGCTGTGTGTGTTTTCAGATCTCATTCTTTGCTGATTGTGATTATAAAAGCTGTGTGTGTTTTCAGATCTCACTCTCTGCTGATTGTGATTATAAAAGCTGTGTGTGTTTTCAGATCTCACTCTCTGCTGATTGTGATTATAAAAGCTGTGTGTGTTTTCAGACCTCACTCTCTGCTGATTGTGATTATAAAAGCTGTGTGTGTTTTCAGATCTCACTCTCTGCTGATTGTGATTATAAAAGCTGTGTGTGTTTTCAGATCTCACTCTCTGCTGATTGTGATTATAAAAGCTGTGTGTGTTTTCAGATCTCACTCTCTGCTGATTGTGATTATAAAAGCTGTGTGTGTTTTCAGATCTCACTCTCTGCTGATTGTGATTATAAAAGCTGTGTGTGTTTTCAGATCTCACTCTCTGCTAATTGTGATTATAAAAGCTGTGTGTGTTTTCAGATCTCATTCTCTGCTGATTGTGATTATAAAAGCTGTGTGTATTTTCAGATCTCACTCTTTGCTAATATTTCATATTTCATGCAAAAAGATCTACGCATTAAGTACTGTACAGTATAGCTGTGCATAATAACATTGTAATGATTCGTAAGTAGACACGTATTTACTAAGTAACTACTATATAAATGCCCAGTAATGCACACTCCATCTACAGCATTCCTGTACCAGTGCATGTGACTGGAAAGATTCCAGTTGATGCTGGTGCTTCATCTGTAGCTCTTTGTCAAGTGCTATCAAGGATGTCCACTTCACTGCTCAATGCTAAAAACAGAACGAAGACTGTTCAGGCTTGCAAAATATACCTCCAAGCTGTACCCTCACCTTGTGGTACTTGTACAATACTCTTCTCATGTAAATGCCTGTCGTGAAATCTATTTTAATGTCAGCTGATTCGCCAGTGTAATAAATTAAATGACTGATTTCACATCCAGCTATTAATTTAATGTACCAAATTGCTGTATTAATTTTGCCTTTCAATGAAGAAGGACAGCTGTGGAAGAAGAGATGGATGGGGCCGCTGATGAAGATGGAAGAGGACAGTTGACAATACTGGATGGTGGCATCGTGGACAGCTGCTCTTGGGGTGACATGGAGTTGTAGGCAAGCAGGGTGCGAGTGACATTATGAGCAGTGGATAGTGCAATGCTGCATCCATTAACAGGAGCTGAAGTCAAGGACTCTGGGCTCCCAGTGAGTGAAGAGAGATCCAGCTCTTTCAGATCCCATTGATGGAGGTGGATTGGGACAGTCAAGAGCACAGTATTATACGGAGAGCACACAAAAATGCTCAACTGGGTGATGGGCTATGGACCTAGAGTCTTCTTGTTTCCCCCCTAGTGATACATTTATTGCACATTAAAATAAATAGCCAATGTCAGCTGTTTAGATTCCGATGAGCTTGTCTATACAATACTAGTAAATTATATTATTTTACTTTAAGAGGTGTTGAAATTCTTTATATATGTTACACATTTTTGTACTGGATATAGATGACTAGAAATAAGTATATATAAATGTAAAGATACACCACCCACTCGCTATATTGCGGGTGTCCAATATAAATCCGTATATATAGAGGGCCACGATATAGCAAGAAACCCACAGAAAAACAAATAGATTAATAACAAACACTGTACAACCACTCCCTCATTTTATCGGGGGCGTCAGGGTCCAATAGAAATCCTCTATAATATATATATATTGAGGGCCACAATTTGTTATCCCTCTGTTTATGACATGGTTGTGTTGGCGAGGGGCAGCAAAATAGCCTCCACAGTCCCAGGTTATTGCCAACCGCTCCCTCGTTTTATCGGAGGTGTCAGGGTCCAATATAAACCCTATACGCAACACGCTTTTTTCATTTTTCATATAAAAAGCAGCACACCGTTTTAATTCGTACTGTGAAGGGTAATTGCTTCTCATCATCTTAAATCTCCAATACATTTCCTCTCCTTTCTCAAACACACAAACCCGCTGCATTGAAAAAAACCATTCCCAACATAGGAGGCTTGTTGCTAAGGAGCTGACGTCACTGCCCTGTGACTTTTGCTAGTGCATTGCTGCCACATGTGAGCACCTCTCTGCCTAAAATAAAAACCGCTTCAGCAAGTAGATATTTAATTTGCTTTGTGTTATTGCACAATCCGTGTGTATGTGCTAACAGTACGATACTAATGCTTTGTTTTTAATTGTTTTGTATATTTGTTTGTGGTGTGCAGTATGAAATAAAACAAACAGTAAGTCTAAGTGGACTTGCCTATGTATATTGTAGCTAAGGCATGCGCAGCGAGACTAAAAATGGGAAGCCAACTCCAGCACCGCGATATAACCGAAACCGAAGCGAGGGCTGATATAATGAGGAGTGGGTGCATATATATATATAATATCTCTGTCTCTCTTTATCTGTATCTCTCTTTCTCTCTCTCTCTGTCTCTACATCTATTCTCTCTCTCTCTCTCTCTCTCTCTCTCTCTCTCTCTCTCTCTCTCTCTCTCTCTCTATATATATATATATATATATATATATATATATATATATATATATACAGATAAAGAGATAGAGAGAGATAGAGATATAATAATATGGACCAGGTCAAGCTCTTACATGACGTGTTTCATACAGTACAACAGTGTAATCATCTGTGTGCTTGTGGAGACAAGGATACTGTCCAATTCAATGCCAGAATACACATAAGAGCCGTGCAGAAAATGAAACTTTGAGAAAGTAATACAATTTAATTTACTGCTGTATAGCTAGGCTGGGAATAGCTGTTCTTGAGATAATTGGTCATTCCATTCTTTAAGTGCAGAGTAAAAAAGGAGCTCAAAGGATTTCTAAATGAAGATCGGTATCCCGTCTTTTCCACTAAAAAGCAAATTGATTTGGCATTGCTGAATTGCTAAACGAAAGGCATTCCAAACCACACATTTGATATCCTGCAAATATATTCTCACTGTAACCTGGCAGGGGAGCACATGGCAGTCGTAATAGATAATGTTTAATCATTTGGGTGAGAAGTGTTAGCTTTGCCACATGTTGCAAAGAGGTATGAAAGCAATATTACTAGTTTTATGTCTGCTATTTTTCAGAAGCCCTACCATGGATAAGTCAGTTGACCAAAAGCAGCTGTCATCTGTAGAAAACAAATTGAACTATTGCCCTAACATCCTTACACCACAGGGCAATAGTCTCCGTCTGTCATGTGATTGGTTCACATCACTGCTAGTCCTGCCCCTTTTCAAAGGAACATCCTTCCCCTGCACTCCTCACAACAAGTGAAAATGTCTGAATGTGAAAAAACTGCTGAATAGCGAGTCTGTGACTTAACTGAAAACGAATTACAAAACATACTACAATAGAAAGATGCTCAAAACACTAAAATGGTGATTAAAATGTCACTGTTTTCTGATTTTCTGAAATCCAAAGAAATTATCACTCAACAATGTAAACAAATATGACGGCTGGGATATTAACTGGATTATGCAGCAGTCGGCAAGCCAGACGGAGAGCTGTAGGCCAAAAAAAATTTGATAACTATGCGTTATGAACTTTAAAAACATTTTATGTTATTTATTTATGTTATTTATGTATTTACTTCACATGTACTCACATGAACCTCTCAGAACTATATCTCCCATCATCCTCCTGCTCACATATGTAACTGAGATAGATTTACCAGTGAGTTGAAGGATGATGGGAAATTTAGTTCTGACAGGTCCATGTAGGTACATAAAGGCCAACAAGATGCTCGGATACATTATGAAAAGTGTTGAATTTAAATCAAGGGAAGTAATGTTAAAACCGTACAATGCACTAGTAAGACCTCATCTTGAATATTGTGTTCAGTTCTGGTCACCTCGCTATAAAAAAGACATTGCTGCTCTAAAAAGAGTGCAAAGAAGAGCGACCAGAATTATTCCAGGTTTAAAAGGCATGTCATATGCAGACAGGCTAAAAGAATTGAATCTGTTCAGTCATGAACAAAGAAGACTACGCGGCGACCTAATTCAAGCATTCAAAATTCTAAAAGGTATTGACAGTGTGGACCCAAGGGACTTTTTCAGCCTGAAAAAAGAAACAAGGACCAGGGGTCACAAATGGAGATTAGACAAAGGGGCATTCAGAACAGAAAATAGAAGGTACTTTTTTACACAGAGAATTGTGAGGGTCTGGAATTAACTCCCCAGTAATGTTGTTGAAGCTGACACCCTGGGATCCTTCAAGAAGCTGCTTGATGAGATTCTGGGATCAATAAGCTACTAACAACCAAACGAGCAAGATGGGCCGAATGGCCTCCTCTCGTTTGTAAACTTTCCTATGTTCTTATGTTCTTACATGTGAAGCCATCTTGAGGCAGGGAATTCAATTTAAAAGTTTTAACAAGTGGTCAAAATGTAAAAAAAAAAAAATAAATAAAACAATACACACACCTACATAAAAAGTTGTAGCAACACAAAGGAACATTTAACACAATCAAATAAAAAGGTCCTCTGTACCCTTTAACTCCAGTGCAAAAGAGCCAGACTCGGGTTCACAATCTGAAAAGGCAGTGCAGCACACAACACAGCCCATTTACATGTGCAGATACGAGGAAGCAGGACCCAGTGGAAACCCGTGCATTCTAAATGTCTTTAGAGCCGTGCTGTATATTCCAGCCAGGCAGCAGTTAAATTCCCCTTCACAAACAGACAGATTGCTCTGAGAGGAAAGCAGTTGAAATCTGTGAACTTTCAGGTCATTTGTGATTCTTAATACCACATCATGAAAGCTTCCTGCATTTCTACAGATGATTTTTCACTGACAAGAAAGGCATTAGAAATTGAGACCAGGAATGGAACCAGGGGTGCATGTTAGTGGCTACAGGAAATGATTCTACACAACAGAGCATTCATTGGGCTAGAACATTGACTTAGAACATAAGAACATAAGAAAATTTACAGATGAGAGGAGGCCATTCGGCCCATCTTGCTCGTTTGGTTGTTAGTAGCTTATTGATCCCAGAATCTCATCAAGCAGCTTCTTGAAGGATCCCAGGGTGTCAGCTTCAACAACATTACTGGGGAGTTAATTCCAGACCCTCACAATTCTCTGTGTAAAAAAGTACCTTCTATTTTCTGTTCTGAATGCCCCTTTGTCTAATCTCCATTTGTGACCCCTGGTCCTTGTTTCTTTTTTCAGGCTGAAAAAATCCCTTGGGTCAACACTGTCAATACCTTTTAGAATTTTGAATGCTTGAATTAGGTCACCACGTAGTCTTCTTTGTTCAAGACTGAACAGATTCAATTCTTTTAGCCTATCTGCATATGACATGCCTTTTATTCCTGGAATAATTCTGGTCGCTCTTCTTTGCACTCTTTCTAGAGCAGCAATATCTTTTTTATAGCGAGGTGACCAGAACTGCTCACAATATTCAAGATGAGGTCTTACTAGTGCATTGTACAGTTTTAACATTACTTCCCTTGATTTTAATTCAACACTTTTCACAATATATCCGAGCATCTTGTTAGCCTTTTTTATAGCTTCCCCACATTGTCTAGATGAAGTCAACAAAAACTCCTAGGTCTTTTTCATAGATTCCTTCTCCAATTTCAGTATCTCCCATATGATATTTATAATGTACATTTTTATTTCCTGCGTGCAGTACCTTACACTTTTCTCTATTAAATGTCATTTGCCATGTGTCTGCCCAGTTCTGAATCTTGTCTAGATCATTTTGAATGACCTTTGCTGCTGCAACAGTGTTTGCCACTCCTCCTACTTTTGTGTCGTCTGCAAATTTAACAAGTTTGCTTACTATACCAGAATCTAAATCATTAATGTAGATTAGGAATAGCAGAGGACCTAATACTGATCCCTGTGGTACACCGCTGGTTACCACACTCCATTCTGAGGTTTTTCCTCTAATCAGTACTTTCTGTTTTCTACATATTAACCACTCCCTAATCCATGTACATGTGTTTCCTTGAATCCCAACTGCGTTCAGTTTGAGAATTAATCTTTTGTGCGGGACTTTGTCAAAAGCTTTCTGGAAATCTAAATAAACCATGTCATATGCTTTGCAATTATCCATTATGGATGTTGCATCCTCAAAAAAATCAAGCAAGTTAGTTAGGCACGATCTCCCTTTCCTAAAACCATGTTGACTGTCTCCCAGTACCCTGTTACCATATAGGTAATTTTCCATTTTGGATCTTATTATAGTTTCCATAAGTTTGCATATAATAGAAGTCAGGCTTACTGGTCTGTAGTTACCTGGTTCAGTTTTGTTTCCCTTTTTGTGGATCGGTATTACGTTTGCAATTTTCCAGTCTGTCGGTACCACCCCTGTGTCAAGAGACTGCTGCATGATCTTGGTTAGCGGTTTGTAAATTACTTCTTTCATTTCTTTGAGTACTACTGGGAGGATCTCCTCCGGTCCAGGGGATTTGTTTATTTTAAGAGCTCCTAGTCCCTTTAACACTTCTGCCTCAGTTATGCTAAAGTTATTTAAAACTGGATATGAACTGGATGACATGTGGAGCATGTTGTCAGTATCTTCCTTTGTAAAAACTTAAGTAATCATTTAATATATTTGCTATTTTTTTTTCTTCCTCTACGATTTTGCCATTTGTATCTCTTAAACACTTAATCTCCTCTTTGAATGTTCGCTTGCTGTTGTAATATTGGAAAAACATTTTGGAATTGGTTTTAGCTCCCTTAGCAATGTTAATTTCTATCTAACTTCCTTTTTGACTTGCGTTTGCAGTTCTGTGTACTCTTTCTGCGTACTTTCTTTTTGGTCCTTTTTTAATGCTCTGTAAAGTGCCTTTTTTCGCTGAATATTTTTTTTAATTGATCTATTAAACCATTTTGGCAAATTAGTTTTACATTTAAATTTGTCTACTTTAGGGATGTAATTGTTTTGCGCCTCTAGTACTACATTTTTAAAGAACAACCATCCTTCTTCTGTGGGTGTTTTCTCTATTTTACTCCAATCTACTTCTGAGATAGTCAAAACTGGCTCACAAAACTCTCCCTCCAAGAAAACAGAAGGATAAATACCCTAATACTGAATTCATACAATATGTCTTTATATAATAAAATAGAGTAACAGGTATTAAAGGTTTAAAAAGTGTAACTTTGGTTGTTGTGTGATAGATACACTGCCATTACGGACCCTGTCCCCAGCCGGTGAGATGAGAGGAGGTAAACAGTTCTAAAACCTGGCTCTTGTGCATTGCAGTTAAGAAGCTTGCTTGCAGTGCGTGAGGTTACCAGTTTTCCTGTTATACCCTCTGGATTATTCGTGGAATACAAAGTCTTACAGGTGCATAGCAATAGTCCCATACCAAATTCATTTCGAAGGCTTTGCAGTGGCTTTGCAATGACAATGCATTGGTTCAGTACTAAGGGGCATTAGGTAATGGTAACCTAGTGTTAGCACTAAGATTGATGGCACTAAGTGGAATGGTAGAACTAAGACTGGTGGCACTAAGTGTAATGCTAAAGAGAGACCACCATGGTATGAACCAGGGATGCATTGGAAGCAGTTTGGCAACATATTCATGGTTGTGTACAGTATAGCAATTCAATAATTAAACAGTACGTGCCAACTCTGGAGGGCATTCACACCAAGGATTCAAAACTGCTTCACTGATAATGGAACTTTTTGCATTTATACTTATCATAGATTTTTTTTCTGTGATATTGGATTTCTTTTTTCTGTTTTTAAAGTTTCTTTCCTCAGAAACTTTCTGCTATGTGGTGCTGCTGGTAAATCTGCTAGAGTGTCTTCAGGTAAATACAATGCTATGCCACTGGTGGAAACATGTTGAAAACATTTAGCAGTGTATAAATTACACCAGGATAACTCCAGCTATTCATGGAATAAAACCCCCCAAACTCCAGAAAGCATTCATCTTGAGCAGCGCCAGTTCAAAGCAACACCACAGAGCCCCAGCAGAACATGCAATATGAAAGGCCTCCGTAGCTATTATCAGCGAACTACTCGCACGTGACATAACGGGGCTGTGCATCATTCAAGATGCAATACAGTGACCCCACAAACACACAGCTGCTGACCCATGGCATGTCCCACTTGCTTTGTTATCGGACACCTCCAGTTGGGTGCCTAGTTAAACCCATGTGAACACCATACACAGCATGCAATGTTTCTTTAACTTTCACAGGCCTGTCTTTTCATCTACATACATACTGAATGTCATCTGCTGCTTCGTCTTTTGTTCAATTGTTGGTTTGTTTTTTTTATGTATTTTCAGAGAAAACAAAGAGAACCCACAGAACTCCCTGCTCACTAAATATAATGTTATACATGAATAGATAATCAAATGTAAGGATGTCTCACAATCTTCAAAGAGTTATGAGATATGTTCATTTTAAACACACTTGCTGTTGACAAACGATTAAAAGAGCTACTCTTATTTCAACTCATATGAAAATAGGGCTGCAGCCTTGATTAAATAAGACCCCTTGAACCTGAGTGTCTGGCTGTTAATGCACAGAGAAAGTGTATGGCACAAGATAAAGGGATGGCAGGCAGTCATTTTGATTATGAAGCTTGCCCCCAGGTAGCGTCGCTGCTGTGCATCTGTCCAATAATGGGCCATATTTAGTTTAATGTCCAGCAAGAGAGAAACCATTTTAGAGCACATGGCACAATGAATGAACTGACATGAGGGATTCTTCGCTGTGCACGGTTTAGTTTTTTGTCTAACAACATCAATATTATAAAACAATAAAGAAACAACAAAGTTAGAGTTAGGAGCATTTTTTAGGTACTTCATTTGAACAGTCTATACTGTGCAACAGCTGTATTTTTGTATTGAGAATTTTACAGAACCTGGGAATTCACCTGGATTGGATCACTTACTTATTTTTGATTGACTCAATCCAAAGTGATTAGTCAGTGCTGTTAAATAACATAAAACAATTAAATAAACGATGGCTTATCCTGGTAGAGTATGGGGTTATAAAATCAACACCTAAATCAAGAAAGTTATGGATAATAATAATAATAATAATAATAATAATAAATAATATAATAATAATAATAAAGGCTGCAGTAAACCCCCAATGTGTTACAAGGTAAATATATTCAGGTATTAATGTTGCTTCATTCTATCAGTTTCATTATTTTAGTGGAATCGTCCCTTGTTCGTTAAACAAGCAGCTGATAAGGACCAGCTGCCTGGACACATTCTACACAAGTTCAGAAGACCATTTAGAAATTCCTCAGCTCAGGGAGTGGGCTGGTGTGAACAATAGCCACCTCGGGGTCTCGGGTCTGTTTGTTCCGCTGTCCCATATGGTCTATTGGACAGATGGGATCTTCCCACCTCTCAGTATTAGCATGTATAAGTAGAATCCACCCAGACAGAGGCCTCCAGGAACAACAGCTGCTAATAACTGCTGTGTGAGCCAGCTTGAAATGCTTCTTAAATTCCTGCCACTGTTACACCTGCATGACAAAAAGAACCGGGGTGTTTTTAACATCTCAAACTACTTTTTTCAGCTATTTTCAATATTTCATGCATGACTAGGTCTACACTCACAACCCAACATGAGTTTTGTGTCACTGCAATCAGTAATTTCAGAGATGATATACATGAAGGGTATTAAGCTTATTGCTTTTGAGTGCTTTGAGTCTCAAGAGGCCACACTGTTTGGAGGGCAGAGTGAGTCATGCTATGTGGAGCTTGCTGGTTGGAATCCTGGCTGTACTGAGTTACTGATCTCTTGCTGGGGGCCCCACAGGAAGCTCTGCATTGGCTTTTGCACTCCCCTGGTCAGATGTCCAACTGTCCAGATGGTGATTTCCTGGGCTAGGCCCTTTTCTCTAGATCCTGAAATTGGACTTCCCAGTTAGGTAAGAGAGATGCTATAACTGCTCTAGACAATGATAAAAAGAAGAACAGTTATATATAGGAAATAGTAACTTTACAATAACAGTTAAAACACATATTATTCCTATACCCTTTTCATATATATTTTAAATCATGCAACCCTTCTGGGGGTGTTGAAGTTAGACAGTCATCTGTATGGAGAGTTGCCTTAATAAAACGGACACAATAACTGGTAGTTACTGCTGTAGATCATAAATCAACTGAGGCTTAAGCTTGAATAAATGCACATGCAGACACATCCCTGCTGTTCACCACATTTCTATACAACAAGTTCCAAATGAATTCTTCTCCAGGCACCTCTGGATGCAAGAGAGCAGTAAATCTGGACTGGTTTTAAAATCGCTGTAGGAGAGGATACCGTTTTACCATTAAATTAGGAAAGAGGTTATTTTTTCTAAAAATAGGACAAAATATTAGAAAATCAGATCCCGTGTTATCAGAGGTAATACAACTCTATAGGAGTGTGCGGCAAAGTACCCCGCCCCTGGGGTATTTATTTGTGTTGTATGTTACGTGTAGTGTGTTAATGTTGGTGTATAGTCATTGGTACATGGGATATAAATATAAAATCGTTATAGCACACACACACCACACACACACACACACACACACACACACACTCACGCACGCACACACACACACACACACACACTCACACACACACACACACACACGCAATAACTCCTCTGATCTTTGGATGCTTACAGTTTGCATGTGGTTAGTTTCTAACCCTATAAACTACCATTGTTGTTTTACTTTTAGGTTACAGCAAGCACTACCTTCACATATGTAAGGATTGACTGCTGGAATTGACTGCAGGAACTGACTGCTGGAATTGACTGCAGGAGCTGACTGCTGGAATTGACTGCAGGAACTGACTGCTGGAATTGACTGCAGGAACTGACTGCTGGAATTGACTGCAGGAGCTGACTGCTGGAATTGACTGCAGGAACTGACTGCTGGAATTGACTGCAGGAGCTGACTGCTGGAATTGACTGCAGGAGCTGACTGCTGGAATTGACTGCAGGAACTGACTGCTGGAATTGACTGCAGGAACTGACTGCTGGAATTGACTGCAGGAGCTGACTGCTGGAATTGACTGCAGGAACTGACTGCTGGAATTGACTGCAGGAACTGACTGCTGGAATTGACTGCAGGAACTGACTGCTGGAATTGACTGCAGGAACTGACTGCTGGAATTGACTGCAGGAACTGACTGCTGGAATTGACTGCAGGAACTGACTGCTGGAATTGACTGCAGGAACTGACTGCTGGAATTGACTGCAGGAACTGACTGCTGGAATTGACTGCAGGAGCTGACTGCTGGAATTGACTGCAGGAACTGCTGGAATTGACTGCAGGAACTGACTGCTGGAATTGACTGCAGGAGCTGACTGCTGGAATTGACTGCAGGAACTGACTGCTGGAATTGACTGCAGGAACTGACTGCTGGAATTGACTGCAGGAGCTGACTGCTGGAATTGACTGCAGGAACTGACTGCTGGAATTGACTGCAGGAACTGACTGCTGGAATTGACTGCAGGAACTGACTGCTGGAATTGACTGCAGGAACTGACTGCTGGAATTGACTGCAGGAGCTGACTGCTGGAATTGACTGCAGGAACTGACTGCTGGAATTGACTGCAGGAGCTGACTGCTGGAATTGACTGCAGGAACTGACTGCTGGAATTGACTGCAGGAGCTGACTGCTGGAATTGACTGCAGGAACTGACTGCTGGAATTGACTGCAGGAACTGACTGCTGGAATTGACTGTAAGAATTGACTATAGGGATTGATTGCAGGGATTGAACTGACTGGAGGGATTGCATTGGCTGCTCTTTAGATGTTACTCTGACTAGTCATGCCCTCATATACACTGTTTTTTTCATTTTTCAAAACAGTTTTGTCAAGTCATTACAAATTACATTTTGGAGGGCTGGATTCAATTTCGTTCTGAGACTATTTTGCTTCTGAAATACTTATTTTGAAGTCAATTACTTCGTTGTTAAGTACAGAATGCAATAAACTCATACAGTTCAAGCCAACACACTCTTGTCATAATAAGTGACTGATAAATCCAGGATACAGACCTTAACTTAAACCTGTATTAATTCTTCATTGATCTGATTACATACCTCCATACAACAATGAGACAATGTTTACAACAACTTTTGGAACCCAGAATGGAATGTTCTTTTTGTATAATTGTGATGTCATCATTCGGTCATGATACTATACTTTTCTGAATTTTTTAAATGCGTGTTCCAAGGTGCGGAATTTGAGGTAAATCTCAGAAGTTTTCATGATTTATCATACCACCCTTTCAGAAAATCAGAACCCATAGCAATTATTCTACCTCTATATACAGAAGCTGAAAAGAAACATGCAGCAATGGCATCTGATAGCTTATTTCAATCAATCTACACTAACAGTTGGAAACAATTAGTAATGTAATTATTTAGTAGAACTTATCATTTCTATCATAATAAGCCCAGCTGTAATTCTATATCACAATTATGTTTCTGCAAATGATTTCACTTTCATTAACCTTGGACCAAGGTTGAGAAATGTTCATTAAAAGGTTCTCTATGATACAATTGTAAGGACCTCAGCTTTAGAAATGCTTTGTACTGTCTTAATTTATTGTGGCCTCTGTTGATTGATATGACCTGCAGATGCAAAAGAGAAGTGATTGAAAGACTCTTTGGTTCTGAATGGGGCTATGCTGGAGTGGCAGGAAAGTGTTTCATGGAAAACATAAATGTGGCATGGTTATGCAGTCTGTGCAGTGATAATGCTGTTTTATAACCACATTTATAATTACACTTCATTTACATTTTAACACTGCACCTAAATCAGTTATATGGCCCAGATTTATTGCGAATACAGTTGTTCTGTTTTTGTGGTCCATGAAATGAAAATATGAAAGGTCTTCAAGCCGCAAACTGGACCTGCTGTCTTTGTTCTTTCCTGCTATACACTTGCTTATGGGATCTATACATTCACTGTCTGCTTTTAAAGAACCATTAATGGTAACACTTTACATGAAATCCCTCTATTTACTGTGTATTTACATAGTAATTACTTAGTAAATACATGTGTACTTACACAAGTACAATATCATTATACATAGTTATAATGTATTTAATGTATACATATTTTTGCACGATATACACTGCTGTGCAAAAGTCTTAGACATGTTGCACTTTCTACTCTGATGCATTATGATTATCAATAATTTACTCAAAGCCCCCACTAGTGTTTTCTACTATAACAACCTTGACTTGCATAAAGAAGGAAAAACATTGAGTGAAACAGCTCGCATCATTCGATTTTCAAGGTGTGGTATCCGAAGCATAATCAACAAGTACAGAGAAACATCATCTGTAAATGACAAACCCAGGACTGGAAGACCCAAAAAGCCGTGTAACAAGGATGAGCAATTCTTGAAGATAATATCCTTAAGGAACAGAAAGATGACAAGCATTGAATTGACAACAGAACTGGCAGAAGGCACGGATGTCATTGTCCATCAAATCAACAGTACGAAGATCACTCTTGAAATCAGGACTTAAAGGATGTATTGCAGTAAGACTACCTCTGTTAAGAAAGGGGAACAAGACTAAAAGGCTAAAATATGCACAAGAACACAGAAATTGGACTATGGAACAATGGTCAAAGGTGCTTTGGACTGTTGATGGATGGACAATGACACATGTGCCTTCTGCCAGTTCTGTTGTCAATTCAACGCATACAGTGTAAGAGAAAAAAAAACAAAAACAACTGTTGCTTCAGATCAGGAACTGTGCCCATGTTTCAATTCAGATATTCTTGCACCTGCTGTACACTTGAGAATTTAATCACTCACTTGTGCAGAACATTAAAATGCACATTTCAGATCTTTATATACAATAGCATTAATATTCACGTACTCCAGGTTGCTGGAAAAACAGGTTAGGGAATATAACATGTCATACAGAATGGCTGGCTTGCATGATTCCAATTCCCACTCTGGATTCTGAACAAGGAGCAACTTGCAAGCACAGTAAACTGAAGCTTATAAAGAGATGTGCTTCTGGACCAGGCAAAAAAGAATTCAATGTATCCAAACAATCTGGATGTCCTCAAATGTTCATCTGGTCTATGAAGAGACCTGTGTTTTTACAACACTGCCAGCCATGCTCCTGGAGAGTGGTAATTTATTCATTTAATTGCATCACCCAGGAAATGTCTCATACGGGTGTAAAATAAATTGATTACTGCTTGTGGCAAGACTTGTGTTATAGCCCCCCGAAGCACATTTAGAAATGATCATTTATGCTCAATTAACCTGAATTATTTCCACACGATTAGAAGCCAAAGAAACTGTCCTGAGTTGAAGGATTATTGTGTTCAAAGCCATTCCATTCCAGTGCCTGCATGTGGGTAATAACACTATGCAGGCTGGGAGGTGTGAGAAGGGAGCTGTCGATTAAAAACTACAAAGCGAGTCTGTGGCGTTTACTGTATAATATCAAAAACCGAGTCAGTGCACAGGGGGACAAAAACATGAAAACACACCTGCCATAGTAAAGTGTGGCTCATGCAGCAGATATAGACTATTTTATAACACAATTATTTTCATTACTGCATGCTACCTGCAGATCAGTTTCCAAAATATACCAACAAAGATCAACAATTGATGAAAATAGAGATGCAACACCAAAACACTAGCTTGTAGATTACATTTCCACACTTTATATTATAAAGATTATTGAAAATATATATTATTGAAAAAGAACAAGGTTAAAAATTAATCAACTTTTGGGCCAGATGACCTTCATCAGGCTGCAGTGGATGGATACACAGCCCACACCAGCCAATAAACCTCAATGATGTGGGGGGCTGTGTCTCCTCACTGAGGTCTTATGAAAGGTGTCTGGCCCAAGCGTTACCTCAATGATGTTGGGGGCTGTCTCCTCACTGAGGTCTTATGAAAGGTGTCTGGCCCAAGCGTTGCCTCAATGATGTGGGGGGCTGTGTCTCTTCACTGAGGTCTTATGAAAGGTGTCTGGCCCAAGAGTTACCTCAATGATGTGGGGGGCTGTGTCTCTTCACTGAGGTCTTACGAAAGGCATCTGGCCCAAGCGTTGCTTTGGTTTTAACTTTGTTCTTTTTCAATAATACACCTGTATTAATCAATGCTGTTATTCCCCCCCAGTGCTGTGGTGGCTCTGTGTAAGGATGGTCGTGCTCGCATGGAATGTAAACTGGAAGTCTGCCGTTTTGTGCCGAACTGGAGCTGCATAGCATCTGAGTTTCCAAACTGTGATCAGCTGTGCTGCATACGGCGGTTGGCTGGTTTGTAGGGGCACACTGATTGCAGGGCGGGGCTCAGGTGTTTATAAGGGATGCAGCTCATTCACTCACCTGCTTGCGCTTTGGAAATAGAGACAGAACAGCTGTCAGGATTTATTGCCGTGGAGGCCTTGTACTGTTTAACTTATCCAGTCTGATGAAATGGTGCCTGAAGCTATTCCAGCCAGGACCTTGGACTCACCACTTACTCACAGATCCACCCTGGTCTGAAGAAGCACTGCACTACACCTCCCCGAGCACATAGAGACAGCCATTAAGCATGTGCTGGAGCAGTGTTTGTGTGGAGAACTGTTTTTGTGTTTGAACTGTTTATTTTGCCCTCTGTTGTAACCAATGCTGGTTTCAACAAGGAATTTTACTTTGTGCTGTTTTATTTTGATGATGGGACACTAGAATCGCTGTCGAGCCCTCCTGAGGTGTCGTGGGCTACTTAATGAAACACAGAGGACGGAATGTGCCCACTTGAAGACCCCAGAGATTTACCATACTTAGCTCAATACAGACGGTTGTTATGCTGATGTGCTGGGGAGACCGCACTGTGGTTGATCCCCGGAGCCAGCATCGCAGTCGTTGTGTGTGCTGAAGCACTGGGGAGGCGAATAAGCTGATCCCTGGAGCCAGCATTACATTTCAGCCATCAACACCAGGCAGAAGAGCTACATCTTAGTTGGTGCTTATCTTGGCGAGAGCCGAGTTTAAATCAGCATGAAGTTTTCACATCTACTCTCATATAATGGAAATCTTGTGCAGCCTTAATTTACAACCTAGTCTTAGCCACTGCGGGTTAGACTGGGGGTCCTTTGAGCTCCCGTGGGATAATAAAGTACCTGTGGAAGGGTTTGGACTATCCCTTTGTTTCCTGTGATATCATTTTGCACACTACCACTTGCATTCCTGTGACAACCTGCCATTGTCCCTTATAAAAGTATACTATGGTAAAGCAGATGCATGCATAGTAAAGTAGAGGTAAGGTAAAGAATATTAAAAGCCATGGCAAATCACCTTTAACAATGGTAAATGCAGAGCATAACACTGTATGTATTTAATACTATTGACAGCATAAGGAACTGCTGGGATCTTATCTCCTTCTCAAGAGGGTCCAGGCAGATCATCTCCTTATAGAAGCTGCAAAGGCTTAATGCTTAAAGAAAGTTAATAACAACAATGCATCCTCTACTCATCCTGAAGTCTTTGAAAAAATAGCAAAACTTGGCTCTGCTGTGTTACAGGAATATCAAATGCCATTATCATTATTGACCACGAACCAGCACTGCTGAGACCACCAGCAGACCAGAAAGAAATGTATAGAAATCGTAAGAGATTTCCTTCTGTGAATATGCAGGAGGAGTTGTGATGCTAAAGATAGGATCATTAATGTAGCAATGTTCCTACATCTGCTCAAGGTTCCTGAATTTTTAATCAAAGCAATCTCAATAAGGACTTGGAGCAGGGTATTTTTGAAAGCTAACAGCTACTGGTAAATGGGCCATTAAGGGATGTTAAAAACAAAAGGCAAATTGATGTAAAAGTATCATCCATTTTGAACAAAGGCTGACTATAAAGATATCAGATAGATGTAAAAGTATCATCCATTTTAAACAAAGGCTGAGTATAAAGATATCAGATAGATGTAAAAGTATCATCCATTTTAAACAAAGGCTGAGTATAAAGATATCAGATAGATGTAAAAGTATCATCCATTTTAAACAAAGGCTGAGTATAAAGATATCAGATAGATGTAAAAGTATCATCCATTTTAAACAAAGGCTAAGTATAAAGATATCAGATTGATGTAAAAGTATTATCCAATAGGGTCACACAATGTGGACCAATGGTGCTCATTTTCCTTTGCTCAAGGGGGCAGGGCTATAAGGCCCCCAGTGTGGACCCAAAGGCCCGGAGGGATTTTTTTCACCTCTACAGTATCAGTGAAGTCAATTTTACACCTAATAAGATGACAATATTAATAACTGGGGAGCCTGGGTCTATGAAGATTCACACTTAGCTGGATGGGAAAATGTAATGTGCAAGTAAAGAATTATATTATGTGAAGATTGGAACTGTTTTAGGTTACCAATAATCCTTATAGTAATCAGAACTAATGATAGCTAGACTGTAAAATGCTGCCAGTCTCACTGCTGGGTAGATTGTCTATGGAAGGTTCCCAGCCCAGAATAAAGAAAAGGAGACTCTTTAAACTAGGAGACCTGTCCTTGCCTGTTCTTGAGAAACATTTTTTCAGCTGCAAGGCTATTATTTGGTCCAATACTGGGTTTTCAAAAATGTTAATGCTTGTTGTGCCCAGATCATGAAATCATTTGTTAAACAATCTGACTATTTACATCTCCTAACTGATCCCAAAGAAAAGTGTTAAACATTTACAATAAAATGTTTGCTATGCAGTGGCTTGCGAAAGTATTGACCCCCCTTGGCATTTTTCCTATTTTGTTGCCTTACAACCTGGAATTAAAATGGATTTTTTGTGGGTTTGTATCATTTGATTTACACAACATGCCTACCACTTTGATGATGCAAAATATTTTTTATTGTGAAACAAACAAGAAAGAAGACAAAAAAACAGAAAACTTGAACGTGCATAAGTATTCACCCCCCCCCCCAAAGCCAATACTTTGTAGAGTCACCTTTTGCAACAATTACAGCTGTATTTACAGGGTATGTATCTATAAGCTTGGCACATCTAGCCACTGGGATTTTTGCCCATTCTTCAAGGCAAAACTGCTCCAGCTCCTTCAAGTTGGATGGGTTCCGCTGGTGTACAGCAATCTTTAAGTCATACCACAGATTCTCAATTGGATTGAGGGCTGGGCTTTGACTAGGCCATTCCAAGACATTTAAATGTTTCCCCTTAAACCACTCGAGTGTTGCTTTAGCAGTATGCTTAGGGTCATTGTCCTGCTGGAAGGTGAACCTCCGTCCCAGTCTCAAATCTCTGGAAGACTGAAACAGGTTTCCCTCAAGAATTTCCCTGTATTTAACGCCATCCATCATTCCTTCAATTCTGACCAGTTTCCCAGTCCCTGCCAATGAAAAACATCCCCATAACATGATGCTGCCACCACCATGCTTCACTGTGGGGATGGTGTTCTCAGGATGATGAGAGGTGTTGGGTTTGCGCCAGACATAGCGTTTTCCTTGCTGGCCAATAAGCTCAATTTTAGTCTCATCTGACCAGAGTACCTTCTTCCATATGTTTGGGGAGTCTCCCACATGCCTTTTGGCGAACACCAAACATGTTTGCTTATTTTTTTCTTTAAGCAATGGCTTTTTTCTGGCCACTCTTCTGTAAAGCCCAGCTCTGTGGAGTGTACGGCTTAAAGTGGTCCTATGGACAGATACTCCAATCTCCGCTGTGGAGCTTTGCAGCTCCTTCAGGGTTATCTTTGGTCTCTTTGTTGCCTCTCTGATTAATGCCCTCCTTGCCTGGTCTGTGAGTTTTGGTGGGCGGCCCTCTCTTGCCAGGTTTGTTGTGGTGCCATATTCTTTCCATTTTTAAATAATGGCTTTAATGGTGCCCCGTGGGATATTCAAAGTGTCAGATATTTTTTTATAACCCAACCCTGACCTGTACTTCTCCACAACTTTGTCCCTGACCTGTTTGGAGAGCTCCTTGGTCTTCATGGTGCCGCTTGCTTGGTGGTGTCCCTTGCTTAGTGGTGTTGCAGACTCTGGGGCCTTTCAGAACAGGTGTATATATACTGAGATCATGTGACACTTAGATTGCACATAGGTGGACTTTATTTAACTAATTATGTGACTTCTGAAGGTAATTGGTTGCACCAGATCTTATTTAGAGGCTTAATAGCAAAGGGGGTGAATACATATGCACGCACCACTTTTCCGTTATTTATTTTTTAGAATTTTTTGAAACAAGTAATTTTTTTCATTTCACTTCACCAATTTGGACTATTTTGTGTATGTCCATTACATGAAATCCAAATAAAAATCAATTTTAATTCCAGGTTGTAAGGCAACAAAATAGGAAAAATGCCAAGGGGGGTCAATACTTTCGCAAGCCACTGTAATGTTTTAAAAAAAAAAAGTTTGGATTTCTCAACGATTATTTAAAACTGGACAACAAAGATATATTGTCCACATAAAGAGAGAGACAAATAACAAGGCCTTGACATGATAAAGAACAGAATGCTTTATATTATAGCCTAGTAAAATGGGTGTGCAGTGTCTTATTAAACACTGATATGATATTAAATAACTTTCACTATATTACAAGCTTTCACAATTATTTTCAGCAAATCGACAGATCTTGCTTGGAAAGCAGGATCGGTGAGGGAGGCAGATTTGGATAAAAAGCCCAAGGTCAGCTATTATACTAATTTTCACTTAGTTTACTTTTGAAATATCTTCATTGAATCAAAATGTTATCATGTGATAACATTGTTTACAAAAAAAAATAAAATTTGCTCCAAATTGTTGTCACATCAATTTCAGTGCACAGTGCCGCTTGTCAATTTCAGTACAAAGACTCCAGTGACTGTGTGTGCTCCAGAGAGCAGACGCACACGCAATGCAAGGGAAAGCTGCATCGGGAACATTAAAGGATGAAGTATTGAAGAGAACTATGCTACTATTCAAGATAAATAACAATGAAGAGTGTGCAAAAATTGCAGCTTGATCAAAAATAGTGGGTGGACTGAGTCCACTCTTCCAAAAAAGAGAGTGGACTGTGTCCCCCTGCGTCCACTCCCCAGTCTAACACTGCAGAAAAGTATGATCCATTTTAAACAAAGGCTGAGTATAAAGCTATCAGATAGATTTGAAAGTATTATCCATTTTAAACAAAGGCTGAGTATAAAGATATCAGATAGATTTGAAAGTATTATCCATTTTAAACAAAGGCTGAGTATAAGGATATCAGATACATTTGAAAGTATTATTCATTATAAACAAAGGCTGAGTATAAGGATATCAGATAGATTTGAAAGTATTATCCATTTTAAAGCACTGATGCAATTAAGTCAAGTATTTGTCAAAGCCAGGGTTGAACTTTCAAACAAAAGGTCTGAACTGAATACAAAACTATAGCAGAAATATTAATATTTAATAACTTCAGATTTCAGAGTTTCAGATGCAGGAAAGAACCCTTGCAATATACAGTACATTTCATTATCAAGGTTGTTCCTGGAAAGAAAAGACGTCAGACATTGTAATAGCATAATCATCTACAGCTACAGCTACCATGACAGTCAATGGTAATGCAATGGTTAACCAGGTGCTGACCAGTCCAATATATCCAATATATTTGACATTGAGAAAGTAGGCATTCAATAGGTATGGGAACATACCCAGGGCAGCAAAGGGTTAAAGGGGCAGAAGCTCAGCTGTCACAGAACACTGTCCTGGCCCCTCAGCACAGACTGAGAGGCCAGTCAATCAATACTGCTGTTATCATTCATGAACAGGAAGAATTAGGTCAAGTAAAGAGTAGCTATGTCAAATGGCATTTTAAAATGAATTTACTCCATATACTTTAATATTTAATATTATCCCTTTAAAGTGAATTGTATAAATGATGCATTATTCAATATGCATAATTCGTTGCACTGGGGAGGCAAAATCAAGGCTGATCCTCAGAGCCAGAATTGCATGATAACATAAATCTAAGTTTATATAAAATAATGTTAATTAGAATTAATACAGATTTTAAGATATAAGTAAAAATGATATCACAATATAGAGAACATTATTACATCATGTAAGAATAAATCATGGATTTGAATACAAACAGTAACAAGTAGTTGTCATGCCATTAAAAACCTATAAATAGCTCCAATGTTTTGTTTCAAACACATGCTCCCTTGATAAAGATATGTACAACATATTGAAACTTTGGGCAGCTGGCTCTTTGAGCTAATATATATATATAAAGAGAGAGAGAGAGAGAGAGAGAGAGAGAGAGAGAGAGAGAGAGAGAGAGAGAGAGAGAGAGAGAGAGAGAGAGATAGAGGGGGAGATAGTGATTTGAAAGCTTTTATCTAATGATCATATTAATGACTTCTTCCACTCTGAAAAGTGGTAGGCTTATATACGTGTCTTACAACTCCTGTCAACATATTTTCTTCTGCCTAAAACAGTTACAACATAATAACAGGTCGAGGAGTATTTTGCTCTCTGCATTACTGCGCCCTGGTTATTCAGAATCACTCTGAATTGATTCCGGCAGCCCAGCAGTTTCAAAGGTTGTACTGGTTCTGTATGATTACAGTTTGGATTCCCCTTTTCCAAGCCTTTTTTTCCTCAGTGGCTCACGTTAGTCAACCAGTTGAGGGTCATGGCTTTCTAAAGCACATACAATGGATTCTGGTCAGAAGAAAACAATTTCAAAATCTTCTGCTGCAATCCACTGCAGAACCCACAGCAATCCTTACTTTCCTTTGTCTGTTTGATAGTTATTATCCATTGCAGTTTGTAAGTTCTTTTCCCTTCTGTTAGATTGTACAATAGAAATCAGATTAATCTGTTATAAATTCAGAGAGCTACTGTCAGCTGCTCAAGCTGGAGGACATCCTAGTCTATCGAGAAGATAAAGACTCCTCTTTTCCTTCCACTCGGTAATCTGCCCCATTCTTAATGCAAGGGAATTGACCACTGCAAGGGGGCATTTATACCATACAGATTAAAGCTATGCAGCATTAATTGACCACAAATAAAGGGGTAAAACACATAGCATGCCTAATCCTGCCCTGACTATACAATGAAAAGCCTGCACAAATCTTACATCCGCACCCTGCATGTACATATCTCTGAAGATAGAAGAGATTAATAAAGGACACGTGGATTGCACATGACTTCACTCACAAAAAAGGCAGGGTACAGTAATACCACAGGTAAGAAGGAACAAGGAAGCCTTTCTAGAAGCTGTAGTGAAGCTGTAGTCTGGCTTCTGAGGCTGATGCAATTCTAAAGCTTACATCTTGTTTTACTTAATGCTGCAATCCTGAACATCTTCACAGCCACAGAAATTAGTTAACAAAATATTTCCATAAATCTTACATATTTTGCACTTAAACTGAATAGGTCTTAATGTCCAGTTTAAAAAAAGCGTCTTCTGAGTCGTGTTACTGGCTTATAGCATGTCAGTCAATGGTGTAAGTACATGATTGGTCATGGGGGGGGGGGGGGGGGGGGGGGGGGGATTAACTCAACTATACAGCTGGCATGCTTTTCACACCATTAATATCTTTCAGCGTGATAACAGCTATAAACTAAGGAGACCGTTTGCCTAACACAGCAATCACACTAATGTATGCTCGCAATATTGATTATGCGCAGAGTTCTACTAATAACCAGTGTTTGTTTTTCAGGGAATTCTTTGCTATAGTAATCTGCAATCATGGATGCGTTTGGCTCTCCAGTCCACACCATTACAAATGTGTATATACCTTTTCAAATGAATCCAACATTGTTGTTCTCAAGTTATAAGATTCACAAGCTTTCATTGAAATAAACTTTAAAATAAACATCCATTCATACTATAAACAGGACGAGTGCAAACAGCTTGTGGATATAATTAGGAAATTCATAAGCTGAGGGAACACACAGTCACTTTGTGGCTTGGAATTTGGTTTCAGGCCACTGCATGGCACACCAGGGGAGACCTGGGGTTTGATATATCAAACATGCCTCAAACTAGGTCTCCCCGTCTCCTGGAACCAGGTTTCAAACCCCTGTTCCCTCAGCTTAATGAAAAGAAACATAAAGTGATTGGCCTTTCACACATCACATGGGGTCCCCCTCTTGAATGAACCACACTGGGCAGGGCCGTGTTATCGAGTCAAGCACTGCAGCTGATTGGACCACGCAGAAATGAATGACCCCAAGTCTCCTATACTACCAATCTGTAACATGATCCCAACCTTAGTCTCCCAGCTGCATGATTGGAATATTATTCCCTAAACTGATGTTACTCAAAGTGCAGAAGTCCAGGAGCATCTAGAAGCAGACAAATTAATCAAAACCTGTGCTGTAGGAGTAAAAAAAGGAATAAACCGATTTGCGTGATATACAGTATAAATTAAAATGTAAGAAACGTAAATGAAAGACTGTTCAATAATAACAACAATAATAACATAAAGATGTAGACTCTCTGATATCAGCGTGCCAGGGCAAAAGCTGACAAATAGTCTAACAATGAAGAACACTGCTTACAGCAAGAGACGACCTTATATGAGAGATCCCTCTGGAGAGGCAGAAATCCAATCCGATAGCCCCCCTGGAGTGTGAGGAGGGCTTTCAGGCTTCATTCATCTCTGGGAGATGATAGGACAGAAATACTGAGCCCTGAAAAAAGGAAGAAATATACAACATGCTACCAATGATGTGAAGCTCATAGTACAGGACATCTTTGTGAATGATCTCAGCCCCCTGTTGTAAAATAAGACAACAATGTTACACTATTTTATGCTGATGGGCTATGTCATTGTACTGCACAACTCAAAGCAAGGTATCGCTGCCTGCGTCACTGTGGTGTAGGAATCAGAAACACAAGTAAAATAATGCACATTAAAAAGGAGTGTTAAACCTGGTTTCTACAGTGTGGTTATACAAACTGGAAATGTACAAAATGCACACATCTTTTTTTCTAACACTTCAAATGAATTGTCTAATTACTGTGTATGTATATAGTGGTTACTTAGCAACTACAGTAGTACTTGCACATAGTTACAATGTTATTGTAATTGTATTGCATACTTTTTTGCATGATATAACCCTAACCCTATCCCTAACTCTAAACCTAACTCCACCACCCTAAGCCTAACTTTAACCCTAACCCTAACCTTTATCTGATACAATTGTGTACATGCATATATCATGCAAAAATATGTACACATTAAGAACATTGTGTACATATATACACCACGAAACATTTATAAGTACAGTAAAAAACTCAGAAGTAAGCTTTAATAATTTAAAAAAAATGTCAGAATGGAAGCTGCAATTGAATAAGTGCCTGGTGCATGACCCACAGGTCCATATGAAATCAATATGTGTTTATCACAGCAACCATCATCTATATATTCCAATCTGTTTCCTTACAGAGCACTATGGATCAGATGAAAATGCTGTTAAGATGCCAAAACTACCGCTAACAAATCTGCAGGCAAAACGAGGTTATGACAGCCGCCTGTGACACTTATTGATATATGGGAATGTAAATCTCTGGCTGGACTACAGCAATAATAGTGCATGCATTCAGTTATAACACAGTGACACAGACAGGGTTGCCACCTGACAGCTTTTGTAGCGCCTTACCGGTTGCTGGTGAAAAGATAAAATTTTCTGTTTTTTTTTCTTTGGGTGGGCTAGTTCAGCACAGTGATCATACCATGTTGCAGACAGTAATGCATTTGTTATCCCTATAGAGCTTACAGTCGTATACCTGCCCAATGTAACCTATACACAACAGCGCCGATCATCAGCATCGATCGGTCAATGTGCAGCTCCACTGCAACACTGTATGCCTCCTCCCCACACACATGAGGGAAGAACACACGCTAGGATCATTCTCTCTGGAAAACAAATAGTGGCAAGATGGAATTCTAAAAGGGAGTTCTGGAATCCTAATATTCTTACCCCTGAATGTATCTATCTTACAATACAACACAGAGGTAATGAGCCCCTATGTCACGGACATGCAGTAACCCTATTCTTTAATCATGTCTGTAAGCTGCTTTATATTTAGTAATTAAACATTGAACCTGGAACTGTGCAATTGCAGTGTTATTAAGGTGTAACTGAGTGTATTCCTTTAGAGATATTTAATGAAAATGTGTCATCAAGGTTTAAATACTGTGTCCTGTGGTTAAATTAATTTTCACTGACTAATACCAGGAATACTTTGTTCAGGACATTTGTTATTTATGTTTATTTTTTAAAGATCATTTTAATGAATTAATTAATTCCAGTTAGCAGTTTGCGAAACTGTTTGAGAGAAGGTCATAAGCACTTTAAAAAACGCCCCTTAAGAAAACATTCCTTAAAACAGTCTTGTGTTTATGAAAAGGGCCCAACTTTCTTCCTAAAATCATACGAAGGAATTGCTTAGAACCTCCTGCCAATGCTTCTCCCTCAGTCCACATTCACAAATAGATACATGTCTTATTGATACTAGTCTTAGGTCTCTGTGTGCTGCTGATGAAGTTTGAACCACACATGTTTTTATGGTGTTGTTTGTACATTGTAATTGTTCTTTTTATTGTTTTATAGGACCTCCTTGACAATGAAGCCTAGGTCTCAATGCCAATATATAATATATATATATATATATATATATATATATATATATATATATATATATATATATATACACACACACACACACACAGTACTGTGCAAAAGTTTTAGGCAGGTGTGAAAAAATGCTGTAAAGTAAGAATGCTTTCAAAAATAGACATGTTAATAGTTTATATTTATCAATTAACTAAATGCAAAGTGAGTGAACAGAAGAAAAATCTACATCAAATCCATATTTGGTGTGACCACCCTTTGCCTTCAAAAGAGCATCAATTCTTCTAGGTACACTTGCACAAAGTCAGGGATTTTGTAGGCATATAGTTAGGTGTATGATTAAACAATTATACCAAACAGGTGCTAATGATCATCAATTCAGCTGTGTAGGAGGAATAAAACTGGGTGAGGAACAGCCAAACTCAGCTAACAAGGTGAGGTTGCTGAAGACAGTTTACTGTCAAAAGTCATACACCATGGCAAGACTGAGCACAGCAACAAGACACAAGGTAGTTATACTACATCAGCAAGGTCTCTCACAGGCAGAAATTTCAAAGCAGACAGGGGTTTCCAGATGTGCTGTCCAAGCTCTTTTGAAGAAGAACAAAGAAACGGGCAACGTTGAGGATCGTAGACGCAGTCGTTGGCGAAGGAAACTTACTGCAGCAGATGAAAGACACATCATGCTTACTTCCTTTCGCAATCGGAAGATGTCCAGCAGTGCCATCAGCTCAGAATTGGCAGAAAACAGTGGGACCCTGGTACACCCATCTACTGTCCGAAGAAGACTTGCGGCCAAAAAGCCATACCTCCGACGTGGAAACAAGGCCAAGCGACTCAACTATGCAATAAAACACAGGAACTGGGGTGCAGAAAAATGGCAGCAGGGGTGCTCTGGACTGATGAGTCAAAATTTGAAATATTTGGCTTAGCAAAAGGCAGTTTGTTCACCGAAGGGCTGGAGAGCAGTACACAAATGAGTGTCTGCAGACAACAATGAAGCATGGTGGAGGTTCCTTGCAAGTTTGGGGCTGCATTTCTGCAAATGGAGTTGGGGATTTGGTCAGAATTAATGGTCTCCTCAATGCTGAGAAGTAAAGGCAGATACTTATCCATTGTGCAATACCATCAGGGAGGCATCTGATTGGCTCCACATTTATTCTGCAGCATGATAACGACCCCAAACATACAGCAAAAGTCATTAAGAACTATCTTCAGCATAAAGAAGAACAAGGAGTCCTGAAAGTGATGGTATGGCCCCCACAGAGCCCTGATCTCAACATCATCGAGTCTGTCTGGGATTAAATGAAGAGAGAGAAGCAACTGAGGCTGCCTAAATCCACAGAAGAACTGTGGTTAGTTCTCCAAGATGTTTGGGCCAACCTACCTGCCGAGTTCCTTCAAAAACTGTGTGCAAGTGTACCTAGAAGAATTGATGCTGTTTTGAAGGCAAAATATTTACTTGATGTAGATTTTTCTTCTGTTCACTCACTTTGCATTTTGTTAATTGATAAATATATATATATATATATATATATATATATATATATATATATATATATATATATATATATATAGTAGACCCTCGGTTACCGGACACTGGCACATCACACAGGGTGTATATCTGGATTATGTCTTTGTATGTGATTACATCACCTACCAGCCCTGCTTTTAAAAACGCAGGGTTTGGGCATAGTTGGTCGTCATCTGTTGGATAACACAGGAGACTGCTGAATTTAAAACAAGAACCAAGAACAAACTCAAAACGTGACCTGTCTGAACAATTAAAAGAGGAGCAGCACATTAATGTAAACGCAATGGCCTGCATATAAGTGATGCTGTCCGTTGTTTTGTTTCATGTAGCAGCTGCTGCAAATTGATATTTAGTTTTGTTTAGTTAAGAACTCTGTGGAGCTAACTTGTTTGTGTCTGGTGGTTTTTGAGAATTATATCATTTGGATGTTATTGATATTATTTGACACAATGAAAATGTAAAGAAATGAAAAACCTATGTTTAACTAACAATCAACAAAGGGAGTTATCATAGGGGTTCTGATCACCACCTGTTTTCGCTAAACTGGAATAGATACATTTTGGTTTTTTTGGGGGTTTTCTGTGCGTGGTGCTGGCATGGTCATTGTTCAGTGTTGGGATTAGAATATCTTTCAGCAGGAACTGCATCACATCATACCACCACTCAGTAGCATCCCAGTAACCCAGCAACCACAACAGCAACAAGTACCATGGTATTGCTTGGCATGTCGAAAAATACTGGCATCTGATAAGCATTTCGGATCTGTCCAAGCTAGTACTGTTTGTTAGAAATGCTGAAATTGTTTCTCTTGGAATTCCTCAGGATGCTTGGTTTGTCTTTTATCAGCAGTAAAATATATAATTTTACAGGTACTGTATTTATTTAGTCACCATCAGCTGAGACCCACGCCTCCAATAAACTTTGTTGGTTATCGATAGCTCTCTTTTAAGACCTACTGCATTTAACACTGTCTTTGGCTCTTCTCTCTCAAGCACCAAACCTTTCTGCCAGCTCGAGCTCCCTTATTTGAATCTTTAAGACTCTGTATTGTTCGCCTGCCCCATGCTGCTTAACACTCTCCCTGTGTCTGAACAGCAAACAAGTCCTTTGAGATAGAGCAGACTGCTGGGTCGTTACACAGCTCCCCCCTCAGAGTCCTTCATCCCGAGGGGAGCAGCAAAGTCCCAAAAATGATCTGGATGTTCCCAGCAGCAGTGGCTGGCAGACTGTCAGCCCTGGGAGAACAGGGATGAAAGGGAGAGCAAGTGGGGAAAGAGGATTGTCAGGCAAGGGGGAGACAGGAGCTGCTAGGTTAGGTTTTTCTGGGTCCTGTCCTCTGTAAGGTGCCAGCCGGTCTCGATGGAGGGCCACCCGTCGCCATCTGGGAGGTAGTTGAACCTCTCCAATCCTCTTCAGGACTCAGCATGGCCCAAGCCAGTGGCTTTCGAGTTTGGGATAGCGGGATCTCTTCACCTGGGGATGTAGATCCACACAAGCTCCCCATCTTCAAAATGCCTCCTTGTGCCCGGGTATCATAGTTACGCTTCTTCCAGGAACCTGCAGCCATCAGTTGTCAGACCCTGGCAAAAGTGTAAGCCATCTCTAGGCAGTCCTATAGCCTCCTGGGGAACTCTGGACCTGGGGGCTCGACTGGGGCAGCGAGTGGCCGGCCAAACATCAATGTAGCTGGAGTCCGGAGTTCACATCCCAACATGAGCAAGGCAGGAGTGCAGGATGTTGAATCTTGTACTGCTGTCCAGCAGGCCAGCAGAACCAGAGGCAGGTGAGTGTCTCAGTCACGTTGCTGACTGGCAGTGCTGATCGCAAGTTGCACTGTGAGAGTACGGTTGAACCTCTCAACGAGACCGTCACTCTGAGGGTGGCATGGAGTGGTGCGGGTCTTGTGGATGTTCAACTGCTTGCACATCTCTGTGAACACCCAGGACTTGAAATTGTGACCCTGGTCAGTGTGAAGCTCCTGCAGGACCACAAACAGGCTGAAATACCCCTCCAGTAGGGCTCAGTCTCAGCTTCCTGGTCAGGCAGGGGGTACATCTCAGGCCACTTTGTGAAGTAGTCCATGGCCATGTGTACAAACGTTTTCCTCTGTCCAACCGCGGGAATGGCCTCAGGTTATCGACTCCGACCCTCTCCATGGGTCCGCCAGCAGGAAACTGCTGGAGAGAGGCATGCGACAGATCTGTGGGCCCCTTGCAGGCCCCTTGTGGTATAGAGGCTGGTAGACTCTATATTAAGTGACTTTACATTGGTGTTTCCATTTTTTTGTCCACTACCAGTGTGTGTGTGTGTGTGTGTGTGTGTGTGTGTGTGTGTGTGTGTGTGTGTGTGTGTGTGTGTGTGTGTATATATATATATATATATATATATATATATATATATATATATATATATATTATAATTATTTGAATTCCTCAAAGAGTAAATCAACACATGACATCCATGAAAATTTGAGGTTGCATCCCAGTGGATAAACACAGTTTCCATATCCACGGTGTGTTGTAAATACAATAATGGGTAATCATTATTTTGTTGTTGGAGCAGCAAGAGAAACAACAACAAAATAATGAACATCACAGTCAGCAAAAACAGTAACTGAACCATGCCATTATTATCCACGGCAGCTGTTTTGCCTGTGAGTTTTAACGTTCGCACAAAAGCAAAAAATCTACCTGCATCAGCTGCATCAGCTGGTCACGGATCGTGTTATTTTACAAGTCAATTTTACATCCATCAATGAGCAGGTCACGGACCAGAGAAAATACTGGGTCTGTTCCATTGAGAGGCATCTGAAAGTTTAAACATTTATTAGGATCTTTGAAATTGACTTTGAAATAAACTCCCAGTACGTAACCCTACTCAGAACAAATCTTACGTATCAGACAGAAAAAGTAATTTACTGGGATATTCCTGTCTGATCACAATATTACCTGGTGTAAAACAATATTACAGCAGGTAGCAAACGTTATTGTAAACGGTGGGATAACATTAGCTCAGTATTGGCTGCCTCTATAATTCTCTTAACAGATTTTCAACACCAGGCAGTGGAGGGGAAGCAGTGAACAGTGATACACCACAGGATCCATTGATCGTAGGCAGAAAGGCACACGGCATGTCCGGATTATTAAACTGTTTTCTAATATTTTGTACTGTCTGCAGGCCCAAGACGTCACTTTTCAGCGAGCTCAATATACCTCTTAGTTACCTGTTAAACTTAAAGCAAATTGTCAGAAAATCTAAACAAGCATTGGTTCAATTGTGACAGGGTGGAGGCTGGGTGTGAACTGGTGACCCTACGCATCGTCAGTGAGCATCTGAACCAAAATGCAAAAGAGCCAGGCTTGCCTACATTCATGGCTTTAGAGTTTTTAACCTTATTGGACTTTACTGATGGGACAGGACAGAATCCGTAATGCCAGCATATCACATAACACTGCCCGCTACACCTCTATCAAACAGAATCCACAATGACAGTGTATCACACAACACTGCCTGTTACACCTCTATCAAACCGAATCCACAATGACAGAGTATCACACAGCACTGCCTGTTACACCTCTATCAAACAGAATCCGCAATGACAGTGTATCACACAGCACTGCCTGTTACACCTCTATCAAACCGAATCCACAATGACAGAGTATCACACAGCACTGCCTGTTACACCTCTATCAAACAGAATCCACAATGACAGTGTATCACACAGCACTGCCTGTTACACCTCTATCAAACAGAATCCACAATGACAGTGTATTACACAGCACTGCCCGCTACACCTCTATCAAAAGGAATCCACAATGACAGAGTATCACACAGCACTGCCTGTTACACCTCTATCAAACAGAATCCACAATGACAGTGTATCACACAGCACTGCCCGCTACACCTCTATCAAACAGAATCCACAATGACAGTGTAACACACAGCACTGCCTGTTACACCTCTATCAAACAGAATCCACAATGACGGTGTATCACACAGCACTGCCTGTTACACCTCTATCAAACCGAATCCACAATGACAGTGTATCACACAGCACTGCCTGTTACACCTCTATCAAACAGAATCCACAATGACAGTGTATCACACAGCACTGCCTGTTACACCTCTATCAAACAGAATCCACAATGACAGTGTATCACACAGCACTGCCTGCTACACCTCTATCAAACAGAATCCACAATGACAGTGTATCACACAGCACTGCCCGCTACACCTCTATCAAACAGAATCCACAATGACAGTGTATCACACAGCACTGCCTGTTACACCTCTATCAAACAGAATCCACAATGACAGTGTATCACACAGCACTGCCTGTTACACCTCTATCAAACAGAATCCACAATGACAGTGTATCACACAGCACTGCCTGTTACACCTCTATCAAACAGAATCCACAATGACAGTGTATCACACAGCACTGCCTGTTACACCTCTATCAAACAGAATCCACAATGACAGTGTATCACACAGCACTGCCTGCTACACCTCTATCAAACAGAATCCACAATGACAGTGTATCACACAGCACTGCCTGTTACACCTCTATCAAACAGAATCCACAATGACAGTGTATCACACAGCACTGCCTGTTACACCTCTATCAAACAGAATCCACAATGACAGAGTATCACACAGCACTGCCCGTTACACCTCTATCAAACAGAATCCACAATGACAGTGTATCACACAGCACTGCCTGTTACACCTCTATCAAACAGAATCCACAATGACAGTGTATCACACAGCACTGCCTGTTACACCTCTATCAAACAGAATCCACAATGACAGTGTATCACACAGCACTGCCTGTTACACCTCTATCAAACAGAATCCACAATGACAGTGTATCACACAGCACTGCCTGTTACACCTCTATCAAACAGAATCCACAATGACAGAGTATCACACAGCACTGCCTGTTACACCTCTATCAAACAGAATCCACAATGACAGTGTATCACACAGCACTGCCTGTTACACCTCTATCAAACAGAATCCACAATGACAGTGTATCACACAGCACTGCCTGTAACACCTCTATCAAACAGAATCCACAATGACAGTGTATCACACAGCACTGCCCGCTACACCTCTATCAAACAGAATCCACAATGACAGTGTAACACACAGCACTGCCTGTTACACCTCTATCAAACAGAATCCACAATGACAGTGTATCACACAGCACTGCCTGTTACACCTCTATCAAACAGAATCCACAATGACAGTGTATCAATGACTGCCTGTAACACCTCTAGCACTGGGAATGTTACACCTACCTATTAAACGATGTAGACAGTGTAAAATGAATATGTAACCCTTACCTCTTAAAGGGAATGTAACCCTTACCTGTTAAAGGGAATGTAGCCCGTACCTGTTAAAGGGAATGTAACCCTTACCTGTTAAAGGGAATGTAGCCCGTACCTGTTAAAGGGAATGTAGCCCTTACCTGTTAAAGGGAATGTAACCCTTACCTGTTAAAGGGAATGTAACCCTTACCTGTTAAAGGGAATGTAGCCCGTACCTGTTAAAGGGAATGTAACCCTTACCTGTTAAAGGGAATGTAACCCTTACCTGTTAAAGGGAATGTAGCCCGTACCTGTTAAAGGGAATGTAGCCCGTACCTGTTAAAGGGAATGTAGCCCGTACCTGTTAAAGGGAATGTAGCCCGTACCTGTTAAAGGGAATGTAGCCCGTACCTGTTAAAGGGAATGTAACCCTTACCTGTTAATGGAATTGCTAATGGTGCGCTTCTGAGTTTGTGCTCTCAAATTCCTAGCCTTCACCTGGAAGGAAGCATCTGAGTGAAGTCAAGTCTCTCCAAATACAAACTATGTCAAATCTGTGTGTGTGTGTGTGTGTGTGTGTGTGTGTGTGTGTGTGTGTGTGTATATATATATATATATATATATATATATATATATATATATATATATATATATATATATAAACAATAACATATTGTACCATCAGCAGAAGAGTTTCCATAACTGATACATTATGACTTTAATGGTGTAATGTGTTTTTGAAAGTGTCATTTTGTGGAGATAGAATAGTGAGGGTATGGAATGGGTTACACAGCTGTGTTGGTACTGAATCGTTGGGATCCTTTAAGATCCAAATTAACAAAGTGGTGTGATCCTCCAGCTATGCTTATTTATTGAAATTTCTATTGAACTAAAACATCAGAAAAGCAAAGGAAATGAAAAGAGAAGGGCACGGATACTTTGAGTTTATTAGTGTACAGCTTCATCAATATTTCATGATTAATAAAGTGACAGAATCAATGATATTTATTGAGTGCCTTCCCCGGATAGTATGTGCTGCTTGTGCCAGGGTGCGGTGCATTCTTAGTTCAGGAATATCGGTTGATTAAACCAGTCTTCCAGTTCATCATTGGGAGCAGTAAACCAGGCTGCATATTTCCCTTCAATTAAAAATGTCCAAAGCAAGTTTGTTCTTTATGCACTTACTGTTGCAATTGGGTTTGATTGGAGTTCCATCACCAGCGGTATGTTTCACTTAACTGCATGAGCTGCAGATGAAAAAAAAGAAATCATTTGTGTGTGATGTTATATATTTCTGGTAACACGCTACATTACGTGTGTGATTACTGTGTATGTACATGGTAGCTACTTAATACATTTTCATTTTATCCAAGGATAGAGTGAGTTCCCTCCAGAGCCACCACTTTGCTTTATAGATAAAATGCAAAACAAATTATTTAGGGTTATCTTGCCTCCCAGCCCTGGAGTCCTGGGCTTTCCGACTTACAATACAGGCTTACAATATCTATATAGTGAAGCACTGAGCAAACCGATGGCAATCCCCCAGAAAGATGCACAGCTGACCTTGTGGTCTTCAACAAAGGAGAATGAATGATGACTGTGTGGCCTTGTTTTAGCAAACTTACCAGCACAATTCACATGAGGCAATTTGTTTCTGACTGCATTAAAGTAGGTCACTAAATGCTGCCTTCATTTTCTTTTATAGCTGTGGATTTATAGTGGACATTTTTCATCTCCTTCTCTCTATTTGTCTGTAAGGCAGAGGTGCTCAGGAGATGGATTGGGGCTTGGACTGCTGGCTGCTTCTCATATATATATCTTTAATTAGTATTGTATATCTAATGCCTTGCTGCTCCACCAGGGCCAATGAGAACTTGCAGTTAGCTGTTATTGCTCTAGTCCACTAAGATACCATGAGCTAGTTCATTTTATAGCTAAGCATTCTGTAGTGAGACCAAATGGCTGCCTTTCCAATTCAAAATTGTAACAGAGCTGTGGCTGGGTGTGAAAAGAGGCCCGGGCTCATCTGCAAAAATAATTCATTAGAACACGCCTGTTACTGAATGCATTAACCAGTCTGTTCAATGCTCATTTATTTGGTGGTTCGTTATGTCATTTTTTTCCCTTAATTTGTTTTTTAAACTACTGTACCAGCACTTGATTTTCCTGTTCAGTACATTCTTACATAGACTGCAAAAGTAGCCCTTTCCATTGTATGATCTGGGTGCTTGTTTTTAAATAAAAATGTATTGTATTGATAACTTTGTCAACCAGGGTTGCCTGTGATCATTTTTTAATGGGTGGTGAAAGTGATCTTTTGATGTGTATTATTAGTATGATCTTTAAAACATATACAATGCTACCAGGATACTTCAATCTATCCCCTTCTTTAGTAGGGTTCCCTGCAGTCAGTGTCCCTCGTCTTGGCTCATTTTCACAATGTATATTTTGTACTAGGGTTCCCTGCAGTCAGTGTCCCTCGTCTTGGCTCATTTTCACAATGTATATTTTGTTCTAGGGTTACCTGCAGTCAGTGTCCCTCGTCTTGGCTAATTTTCACAATGTATATTTTGTTCTAGGGTTCCCTGCAGTCGGTGTCCCTCGTCTCGGCTCATTTTCACAATGTATATTTTGTTCTAGGGTTCCCTGCAGTCAGTGTCCCTCGTCTTGGCTCATTTTCACAATGTATATTGTGTTCTAGGGTTCCCTGCAGTCAGTGTCCCTCGTCTTGGCTCATTTTCACAATGTATATTTTGTATGTTATGCATGGCTGCTGGACGGAGTCTGGTATAAGCTGACCACTGTACAGGAGCTTAGCTTGATGGTAAACATAAACATGGGTGTGACCAAAATGATGGATATTGACAACCTTGAAAAACAATTACACAACTAAAATCTAATGAGATTTGTGACTAAAATGTAAAAGATTGGACAGCTGCAGCCATTAGCGCAGTGTAATTGGTAAAGTTAGGAAGTAAAATTCTTTAACCACATAAAACCTTGACAGACAAAACATCAGTATGCCTAGAATTTTCAACACTTGCTTCGAGACTCTGACAGGCACTGTACTTTCATTGATGACTTCAATTCCACAACAAGATGAATTACCACCAGAAGCAGAACCAAATTAAAATTCTTAGCATGTTTTCAGCGAGAAGACAATTATCTATTCAAGGATGCCAAGGTATTCAGTGAGCAAGTAGTCTGATTGATGTTATCTGCCAACAAACTCCCCATCCCCACTTGTACTGCTTTCCTAGGAAAAGGAGAACATTTCAGGGGACCATTTGACTTGTCTGGGCAACACAATCCGCACCCCTAGTGTTGCTGTTGTTGCCATATACATATATACACACACAGTATATGTATATATGCACATTAAGTATCAATAGATATACAACAGATACATTCATATAAAGGAAGATGTGGGAGAGAGGAGTGGATTCGAGTGCCTTGCTAGAAGGCTGAGAATGAGTATTAATGTGAATCAAAACACTGAAGTGAGCGCAATGGATTGGAAGCTGTGTGGCCAACACAACTGATCCACTGTTTAATAGCTTTTGCTATAAATGTGCCTGTGTCTGTGAGACAGATATATTAATTATTTTTTAACATACGAGAAAAGAAGCATTAATAACAGTTATTAACACTCTCTTTATTGACCTTTTAAGAAGTTAGATGGATGAATGCTGTAATTGAAGCAGGCAGCATCATTATTAGAACCCTCTTCAGAATTCTCTTCTAATTGGTCCAGTGCAGTTACAGTGAACCTGCCCTCACTTCCACCAAGGCCCTAGCAATGTTGATACAGCGAATCATCACCGCAGTCATGCAGTTCAGCTGCTGCGCTGAATGTATGTAATCCCGTTTAAACAGGATTAGGGGAAAAAAGATTTGGCCATTTGTTTGCTCGCAGCAGGGGAGAAATAAACAACTTTCTTATTCTCTCAG
>NC_054536.1:1664481-1669481 GCF_017654505.1 Polyodon spathula | reverse complement strand
AATTCAGGCCAAAGTACATAAACATAAACACGACACAAGTAAATACACATGGTGGGGTTTATTATATTGAACTAAACAGGAGGCAGATCTAAATACAGCCATTAATTAAACGATTCAAGCAAACACATCTATAGATTTTCCTGTGTAATCACGCAGACTGAAATAGTGTACACAGACTTCCTGTACATGCCAGTCGGATATCTGATTTTTAGAAACGTGGGTCCTTATTAATTATTTAAAGAGTGCCAGTATTTAGATCAGCAGATACTTAGATCAATTGAATACCCCAGAGTACTAAACTATAACATTAAAAAATCTAGCTTTTGTTTTATGTTTGTAATGCCCTTCCAAGTTGTATTTAATAAACGAGTGCATGTACTATATCCATGCTGACCATAAAGATGGAAAAACACTTCAACAGTCGCCCTAGAAATCAGTAATAAAAGAACTGAGAGACGGGTTGAAATGTTTTTTGTACCTAAGATGTGCTCTTAGCCAAGTACAACCCGAACCCGAATCCAAACACTTACCTCAACCCCAACCCCAACACAAACCAAAAAAACCTAACACTAACCTCAACCCCAACCTAAACACTCACCTAAACATGAACCCGAACCCAAACAATAACCTGAACCTGAAACCGAACCCAAACACTAACCCTAACCCAACCCCAACCCTAACAATCCTAGGGTCAACTACGTTGTTGGACCCAGAGATGTAACTCCCACTACATGAAAAAACATGAAAAAACCCATAAAAAAAACCGGGTTTGGATTTGGAGTGGATTTGTACTTGTTGGGTGGATTGGACTTGACTTTGGCTTTGCTTTGGGTTTGTGTTGGTTGGGATTGGGATAGGATGTATGGATAACTGAACTTGGGAACCCAACATGTACTAAACCACTTGGGATGTGATTGGAACCTACCTGGACTTTAATTGACTTGGGAAACTACTTATGGGCCTAACCCTGACCCTGACACTAACCCAAACCCTAACCCTAACCCCCAAACCCTAACCTGAACCTGAACCTGAACCCGAACCCTAACCCTAACCCTAACCTGAACCCTAACCCGAACCCTAACCCGAACCCAAACCCAAACCCAAACCCTAACCCTAACCTGAACCTGAACCCGAACCCGAACCCAAACCCTAACCCTGAACCTAACCCTAACCCTAACCCTAACCCTAACCCTAACCCTAACCTGAACCCTAACCCTAACCCTAACCCTAACCCTAACCCCTAACCCTAACCCTAACCTAACCCCTAACCCTAACCCTAACCCTAACCCTAACCCTAACCCTAACCTGAACCCGAACCCTAACCCAAACCCTAACCTGAACCTGAACCCGAACCCTAACCCTAACCCTAACCCGAACCCTAACCCTAACCCTAACCCTAACCCTAACCCTAACCCTAACCCTAACCCTAACCCTAACCCTAACCCTAACCCTAACCCTAACCTGAACCCGAACCCTAACCCTAAACCCAACCCAAAACCCTAACCCAAACCCAAACCCTAACCCTAACCCTAACCCTAACCTAACCCTAACCCTAACCCCTAACCCTAACCCTAACCCTAACCCTAACCCTAACCCTAACCCTAACCCTAACCCTAACCCTAACCCAAACCCTAACCCAAACCCTAACCCTAACCCTAACCCTAACCCTAACCCTAACCCTAAACCCTAACCCTACCCTAACCCTAACCCTAACCCTAACCCTAACCCTAACCCTAACCCTAACCCTAACCCTAACCCTAACCCTAAAACCCGAAACCCTAACCCGAACCCTAACCCTAACCCTAACCCTAACCCTAACCTGAACCCTAAACCCAAACCCTAACCCTAAACCCTAACCCTAACCTGAACCTGAACCCTAACCCAAACCCAAACCCTAACCCTAACCCTAACCCTAACCCTAACCCGAACCCGAACCCTAAACCCTAACCCTAACCCTAACCTGAACCTGAACCCTAACCCTAACCCTAACCCTGAACCTAAACCTAACCCTAACCCTAACCCTAACCCTAACCCTAACCCTAACCCTAACCCTAACCCTAACCCTAACCCAAACCCAAACCCTAACCCTAACCCTAACCCTAACCTGAACCCTAACCCTAACCCGAACCCTAAACCCTAACCCTAACCCTAAACCTAAACCCTAAACCTGAACCCGAACCCGAACCCTAACCCTAACCTGAACCCTAAACCTGACCCTAACCCTAACCCTAACCCTAACCCTAACCCTAACCCTAACCCTAACCCTACCCCAGTACACCTGATGAAGCCTAATGAAGAGGCGAAACGTTGTGCACACCTAGAAGAAAAAGAAATTGAGGAAACCAACAGAGACCAAGGCAAGAGATCCAACAGGACAGGATTCTCTACCATCTCCTGGTTACCACAAGGATACATTGAATAGGAACTTAGAACTAAACTAACTTTTCTTTTTCAGGAAATAACTTCCCTTTTTTTTTTTTTTTCCTTTGCAGCAACTAACCACAAATACATTTTTCTTTTAGGATATCTTGCAAAAAAACTAACCTCTTCCTTTCCCAGCACTTAAATACCACGATACAAACACAGCCATCATTCGCAGTACTCCAGGAAGGTAAGTATAGATTGTGTTTGTAGTGGAAACCTAACGGTGCCAACGTAAGCTACAAATCACTCTCTCACCACCCACCCCACCTACACAGCACTTCAGAAAGGTAAGTATAGATTGTTTTTGTAGTGGAAACCTAACGGTGCCAACACAAACTACAAATCAATCGGTTCTCTCACTTCTCACACCACCTACAGTACACTCCAGGCACACTACAACACATCACCCTAACCACTCTTTCTTTTCAGCACTATGGAATCCTCCATACACCCAGTAAAGGCTTTCTACAGATTGATCCAAACAATTCACCATTTGGACAACGTGAATGAAGCTATCATCAACAATAGAGTCCCGCCTGGAATGCTGAAACAAACCAACCACTTGCAACTCTACATCAAACCAGCCCTGCCAACTCCAGCCACGGCAGAACTCTTAGCAGCCAATGCTAAGAACTGGATGCACACAAATCTTCAAATCCTGCAAATACACTATGAAGATACACTCTCCAGACTACAAAAAGACCTGCACAGAATACCAACTGGGAACTGGGAGGAACCATTCCAGAAGGCTAAAACGTGGGCCTGCAGCAATTTCAGGAAGAAGATCAAGCAGGCTACCTTCCAGACAGCTTTTCTGATGGCACAAGAGAATCTGGCACCACTACAGAGAACCCAGCCACCCCCGCCGAACCTCAGCAACAACTCCTTTGCAGTCCTGGCACACAAGGAACCGAAGCCCCAGAGGTCCAAGAAACCACACACCAGCAATGTAGCCACCTACATTTCAGAAGAGATTACCATGATGTCGGAAAACCCATCGCAATCAAACAACACCACCAGACAGAGGAGTCTTCCAGACCAACCAGCAGAAACAAACGCAGACTGGCTGTGCATCCAAGCCCCTACATATACTGCCCAGATCAACACACCTACTGCAACCCCTGAACCCACCTCGGATTCTAATCAAACGGCCACTCCCAACCCGGAACCTAACCTTAACCCTAAACCTAACCCTAAACCTAATCCTAACCCTAACCCTGAACCTAACCCTAACCCTAACCCTAACCCTAACCCTAACCCTAACCCTAACCCTAACCCTGAACCTAACCCTAACCCTAACCCTAACCCTAACCCTGACCCTAACCCTAAACCTAACCCTAACCCTAACCCTAACCCTAACCCTAACCCTGAACCCTAACCCTAACCTAACCCTAACCCTGAGCCTAACCCTAAACCCACCCTTCACCCCGAACCCAAACCTAACTGCAACCCTAACCGCACACCTATCCCTAACCCTTACCCCCGCTGCACCTCCACCTCCAACCCTAACCCACACCGCCCCCCCACCCAGACTCTACCGGAGAACCGACGACTCAGCAGCAGTCCAGCAACACGGCCCAGGAGAACCTACCAGGTCCACAGACACATCGACACGGACAAAAAGAACACAGACTGGAGCCTACAAACTAACAAGAACATTCTCATCATTGGTGACTCCAACCTCCACAGAATCCCGGACCACACCCAGAGGCAAATACAGATTGAAAGCTACCCAGGAGCAAAATTCCTACATGCAGCCAACCTTCTGGACAAAGCCAAAACAGACAGAGGAGTGACCAAAGTGATCCTATCATTCGGCATCAACAACAAGGACCAGAAAGTCAAAGAGACAGCTATCAAAAACCTACAGAAGATGTACAGGTCAGCAAAGAAAACCTTCCCAACTGCAGAAATCAAAGTGCCACTAGTGAACTTCTCACAAGCACTTGACATGCAGGACCAACGGAACTTGGAGGAACTAAACAGATTCATCTCAGCCAACCTGCCACACATTCCACTGTTACCAACTGAGAACTTCCGAGTCGGCAGAGACAACATCCACTGGACAACCAACACAGCCAAGGATATGCTCCAGCACTGGTGCCAGCATTTAAACTAGGAGACCCCACAAGCCCAAACATCTCCAGGGAGGGGGCATCAAACATAGTGAATCTGTGTAAAAACTTCAAGCCAACAGAGAGCCAAGACAGCCTCCTGAGCAAAGGCCTCTCTTTCATACCCACACCGCAAACAACAGCAAAACAGAAGCGTATACTACTAGCAGAAACACAAGACTACCACAGGAGGCTACCACAGGAGGCTAAAAATCACCCAAATCCAACTGGGAACCAAAGAACAACCAAGTTCCACAGGAAATCACAGAGATCATTCTTGAAGACCTAAAAGAATACACAGCCTAACCCAGGGAAACACAGAAGACAACCTAACCACCAGACACTTAAGGAATTACAAAAACATTGACATCATTTTCAAACCAGCAGACAAGGGCAGCTCAATAGTAATAATGGATAGAGAAGACTACATCTTTGAAGCCAACAGGCAACTAAACAATCCAG